>NC_080164.1:173269015-173384703 GCF_950295315.1 Erinaceus europaeus | reverse complement strand
ATGTAAAGGCCTTGGGAAAACTACAGTGGTTAAAACTACGGCGGTTATCACTGTGGAGATGGGGGCACAGAGCTTTAGTAGTGAGAATGTTGCGGAACTATATCCCTATTATCTTATAATAATGAGTAAAAAATAATGAATGAAAAAGAATTTTCATTATCAGCTTTTAAGCTTAAAAAATAGGGGGGAAATACAGTACTTTTGGAACAGATTTATTTTAGTCACTCCACATTATGATTTTGAGATTCTATTTGTCTCGTTGCATGAAACAAGATTTTGTTTTCATCGCTGTATTATCACTCTTTTTAACGTATACATCACAATCTATGTGGGTTATTTCTATTTGGGTGTTATCACAGATAAATACGTCTCATTATCTACATCCATCTCTAAATCTCTTTGCACGCTCATGGATAGACATGCGTTTGTTGGGACATAGAGTATGATATTCAGCTCTTAACAATGCCAAACATTTTTAGAAATGGGATATAAAATATACTCTTCTACCAGAAAAATATGGGACTCTTGTTTCCCATCCCTATGAAATGTGTTATTATTAGAAAACTGGAAATAACTATATTTCTCAGATGTCTAAAAGAAAGAGCTCTTCTCTAGTTCATTTATGTCGATAGTCGTGCTTATCAGAAAGATTGGTTACAGATATTTTCAAGTTCTGAAGCTTCCTGTACTTCTAAGATATACATGACTCTTATACTCTTCTTTAGCCCCTGAGAGGGTAAGGAAAGAGGAAAGATGTTCAGTGATACTACACTCTAAAGTGTCCAGTGCATGAGTATCACTGAGAATCTTCTTTAAAGCTATAGTGAAATGCTCTGCCAGTTTAGTACCTTCTTTATCTCTTTACTTTACACAAAAATGGTATAATGCCTTATCAGTAGTTACTAAGGTTACATGCATTGGGTGCAGAAAAAAAAAAGATGCTTATAGAGTGGGTTGTCAGAAAATTTATGACATTTTTCTATGTTTTTCTATGTACAATGAGTTATGACCTATCTGGCAACTCAATAGTGGTTGCTTGCAAAGATCTACCGAAGACAAACATTGTAATTTTGGTTTAAAATTCTAATTAGTTGAGAAACTGACACTAAAACTGACAGTTTGGCTAAATACTCCCCAGGTTAATAAAGTGTTGAAACTCTTCTTAATATTCAAGTTGCTCTGAATAGCCCAGAAAATCTTACTTCTTTATTCTGGTTTGTTATGAGAGTGCTAAGGGGCCTTATCTTAGCCTTTCTGAAACTATTTCAGTTTACATCTATCTTCCCTGTACAGTTATTAATAATTCAAACTTTAATCTTAAAATTTTCCTAGTTGGATGTCACTACATCCTCATTCTACCTATAATTTCATATTTCTTGTTTTCTAAGTGTATCACAGAAATGACAGCCTAATTCTACTACTCTAACCTGAATATCAAGCATATGCTGCCTATTTCAAAAATCAGAGTTCTAATCTGAGGGAGTTGGGTTCTCAACTCTCTCTTAACAGGAAGAGGATTTTAAACTACCCCAAACACAAAGTACTGAGTCATAAGCATTATTAACATAAATAACGTTGACTCTCTGAGAGCAGGAAGACATGTAAACATTCCCAAACTCTATAATATTAGTGTTCCCATTAATTAGCTCTTCTGGTCTTTAAGCTCACAACAGAAAAATCATACTCCATCTACTCCCTGATAATTTTATCACTCCTATCTTTTAATAACTTGCTCTAGAGTATACTGACTGCATTTTCATGAATATAACTCTTTTCCCTAGTAAATAATAACAAACTTGAAGGTATCATTTTTCACCATCTATGCACTTCTAGTGCCAAATGCAAGGTCAACTACTCAATAAATTTTTCATGGCATTTGAATAAATGAACACATCCAATTCAATCCAGTCAACATAAATTGAAGTCAATTCAATTGATTTTAAATTGTTGTATTGTAATCATAAAATCCTGGAAGCCATAACAACCAATTTATTTTTGAAGACACAAGATTTTATATGAACTTGCCTTGGACTCTGGAAAAGTACAGTTGCCAAGAGTGAAATTATTAACTTTCTTTTTGCATTTTCATTCCTGTTCATGAACAGTTCTCTTTCCATCCTCTCCTCTACATTCCTAACAAGAAATCATCGAAAATAGAATGCTGATTTCCCAGGAAGCATTGCCTTTTCAATGTTTTTTCTCTAGTACATATTTTGGCATAAATTCCATCATTTTACCTCTGGAAGAAATCCATTGTAACCATTAAATGTCAGAAAGCATTGAGCTGTAGAGGAGTCTTCAGGGATGAATGCCCTTTAAAACCTGCTTCATTCTAAAAATTATTGCATTTAGTTTTTGGTTTTATTACTAATAAAACCAAGTAAACTAACCTCTAGACTATTTTGCAGTTAACTTGTACATATGCCCACACAGTCAATTCATTTTTCTCAAACATACAGTTCTAAGTAAAATGTGCAACCGACAGCATCAAAATCTATGTTAACTTATCAAGTAAGTAAATAAAACCTAACTTTCCAGGCCAAAAAAAACTGTAGTAATCTATGATCTGTGACATGTTAATGGAACAGGAATTGGGGGAGGAGAGAGTTAGGAAGATAAAGAGACATTGTTGTGTTTTTGTGTTTGATTGTGATGTCCTTTGACATATCTGTCTCTGTACTTTATCTCTCCATCATTCATCAACACTTATTTGAGAAAAACCTGCCCTGTTGTATATACAGATTCTAGCACTTGGGAATCACAAGGCTGAGTCAACATTTGTCCTGACTTTAATGCTCTCAGAGTTGAGGAGAGTAGCTGCAAACAAAGGACTCAACCATACAAGACTGCCCTCCACTTGAGGTAATCGAACATTCAGTTTCATATCTGTATTTCTGACAAGCTAGGTAGAGACTGGAAGTTCCAAGGAGCCCACCATACATCATACTTTGGGAATTAACTGGAAACCCAGCATGTTACCTTATTTCCAATCAACTGTAAGTGAGATGTTCTCAAGAATTATTCCTTACTTCCTCACCTCCTCTCTACTCGTTTTCCCCATGGTTCAGTTAACTTAATAACCTGACTCATAGAACTCAGGAAAACATACCAACTCACTAAATTAGCAGTTTCGTACAAAGAATACCAAAGCTTTCAAATCAATAGCCAGTTGAATCAAAATATAGTACAGAGTACAAAAAGTGTTACAAGACTCCCATACCCAAGCATATTCCCACTTGTTCATCAACTGAGGACCTCCCCAAACTATGAAAGTTTCATTACATAGTGATTGAAGCACCGGCCTTTAAACAGTAATCTCAACCTCCAGTTCATCTCCTTTCCCTGGAGGTCAAGGTTGGAGAGCTAAAGACTGAAGTTCAACCCTCTAATCATATGGTTAGCTCTCCATCAATCATCTCCCAGCTTTGAGTGCCTTCCAAAAGTCATCTTTTTAAAACATAATTAATAACAGTGTGGCAAACTTTATAACAGAGATGAATTTGTGACTGAGATCCTGTTCATGAAAGACTCAATAGAGTAAATATGATGGTTGAATTTTTAAGAATTAGTAGAAACTTAGTAGACAATTAAATGAAATACCAAATAGGAAAGATAATAAACTCAAGAGACAGGGACACATGATAGAATGGCACTTTCTGGAAATGCAAGAGATTAAGACAGCCAGAATTAAAGACAAGTATAGGGAATAATAGAAAAATGAAGGCAAAAAGTTAAGATCTAAATCGATTATATATATATATACCGATAAAGGCTTCGTAGTTCTTCCTTTGTATAGCAACTATGATTAGTTTAATCTGAGGAGTACCATGAACAGACAACATACTCACATATATACTTTGATATTTTCTAAAATTTCTTATTCTTTTTACTCCTCTGAAAAAGTAAAATGGAATCATCTTGCCCCTCCCCCCCAAAAAAAATAAATAAAAACAACCTGATGTCTCCTTAAAAGAGTTCAAGAACATGGAGGGTAAATAACATTTTCTAGCACTACACATTAGTGTACATCAGTAATTTGGCTTCATCTCTAGCTAGCTCTATCTTGGAAACCTTGGAAGGCAGTAAATGTTTAAGTGAGAGAGATAAATGACTCATTAGGAAATCCTGCCTAAGAGAACCAGCACAGGAATTTAAAAGCCCAGGGCTAAAAGTCAGAAGATAAGAATTCAGGACCAAGTACTAAAGATGTCTGCTCTTCATTTACAAAATGAGAACATGATCCACTTGGGTTCTAATGTTTACTGATGCTCTAAACAATTTTATCCTTCCAAGATGTGCCAATGGGGCATCCATGAAAGATGGCAGTAACTGGGCACATCTTAAGGGTCAGGGAAAAAATGCCAGATACCAGACTAAAGAATGAGTCTTCTAAGTGTCCCTGCAGAACACAAGATGTTGAAGAAAATAATATGATTCATGCAGCTGACCTCATATTAAGGGTCACAAGTTTAATCACTAGGCCAGAGCATTACTTTTTTTTTTTCCTTAGGAATAGCAGATTCAGCATTCAAAAGTAAAGTAACCACAGAGCTTTATTTTTGTTTTTATTTTGTGATCATATGATGAAAGAAGACTTTAAGTGAATTTGTTTTAGGTCTTAGCATAAGGCAGTTGCCAAGAGTACAGTCACAGTTTTGAGTGTTCTTACTCCTCTCTCATCCCTTCTTCTGTATTCTGAACTGGAAATCCAACAAAAAGATTCCAACTGCAAGGGAAGCATTACATGTACGATGTCTTCAGTCAATGTTTCTCAGTATCAAGAGAATGAAGCTTTTAGAAGTTAAAGGACTCTCATGAGATCGAGGAGGTGAAGTGGCACGCCTAGGAAAAGAACCAAGATTTCTGGACCATAACTCAGGCTACTTATATCCTCCCCTTTATTTTTTTTTCTCATGAGTAGTAAAGAGTAGCTATCAATCATAATGAAATTCTCTGCTCTTCAGAAAGTCACCCTCAATGACAGATTGAAAAAGCTATTGAAGGCTATGGTAATAAGGTCTAAAAAAAAAAAAAAATCTAGATTCTAGCCTGTGTCAACACAGGCTATATTGTGGTAAGAACTTTGCATGAACCAAAACTAATCCTCTTAAATCCATGACCAGAAGGGGTGGGAAGGAGGATGTGCCTGCTCCATTTCTTGTCTCTATGTCTCCATCCTTAGAATTATTACGTTGCAGTCACTGAGCAATTACTTGACAAGCTGTTCAAATAAGCTCCTTACCTCCAGTCCTCAAATACAGAAATGGAAACAAGCAAAATGTCAGAAACCTGTCACACTAGATTCCTGTACGTTCCAGACCAAACTACCTCAAGATGGGGTGACTCAAATCAATAGAAACATATTTTCTCATAGTTCTAGAGACCTGAAGGCTGAGGTTAGAATGTCTGTTGATCATGCTCTCAGTAGTTACTCAAAGGGAAAATTGTCCCTTGCCCCCTGTAACTTCTGGCATATGCCAGTGGCCACTGGCATATGTTGGCTTATGAATGCAAAACTCCTATCACATGGCTGTTTTTTTTCTACATTTATCTTCACAAAATTTTTCCTCTTTGTATCTCTATTTCTGTGTCTAAATTTCAACTTCTGTATAGTCATCTGTCAATTTGGATTATTGCTTTTTTTTTTTTTTTTTTTCCAGAGCACTGCTCAGCTCTGGCTTATGGTGGTACAGGGGATTGAACCTGGAACTTTGGAGCTACAGGCATGACAGTCTCTTTGCATAGCCATTATGCTCTCTACCCCTGCTCATTAAGGCCCATTTTGACAATCCCACTACAACACATAATAATTGCCTCACAAATGATAACAGATGTGGACACCAACCTGACCATCTCTGCAAATGCTCTGTTTTCAAATAAGGAAGTTTCTTGTATGTTGGATGAAATTTTAGGCGCCAGAAAAATGGCAGCTTTTGGAAAGACCATGATTACTGCAAGCAAGCAAGCCATCATAGAGTTGGCATGGAAGGAAATTGTGAGAGAATATGTTTTTCAATCAGTAATATTCATTCATGCCCAATTCTACCCATCTCAACGATCACTTTAACATTTCTTGTTACATAACCCAAAGAAAGTTAGAAAATGTCCACTCTCCTTGTCTATGTCACTGAAAATGTCCCTGTTATTTCAAAGAAACTCATCCCACATCTCATATATAGGCAAAAATATAAATGTAGGATGTCATAGCAATATTAAATGAGCTAAAAGATGAGTCCCAATGACTGTGTTCAGAATCTGTGAAATAATACCTGGGAGTTACTATAATAAGTAGTTAAAATTGAGCTGAGGGCAGGGGGAACAGGCAATTGCACACCCAGTTGACGGCACAGATTGTTTAAGGATCCAGGTGCAAGTCTCCACTCCCCATCTGAAGGCGGACTGCTTCACAAGAAATAAAGTAGGTCCACAGGTGGCTACATTTCTTTTTTCCCCCTCTACCTTCCCTCTCCTCTCAGTTTCCCCTCTTGTATCAAACAAAGCAGAAGAAACAAAAAATAAAATAAAATAAAATAAAATAAAATAAAATGGCCACCAGGAACAGTGCATTCATAGTGCCAGCACTGAGTACCAGCAATAACCATGGTCTCAATAAAAAATAAGCTTTGGGATGAACTTCTGCCCTGATGTATATACCTATGATGTTATACACTAGATATATAAGTTAAGCAATTGATTATCCTTTATGTCCGTCTGTTTTCTCCTCTGTTAATGCTGGCAGCATCAGTATACAACTTAAGACTTTTTAAGGGGGCTGGAAAAATAGCTCACTTGGTTAGCACACTTTCTTTTCATCTAGAATTATCACTGGGAGTTAGTGCCTGCATCACAAATCCACAAATCTGCTCCTGGTGGCCATTTTTTTTTCCACTGTTATTGAATAGGACAGAAAGAAATTGAGCAAGAAGGAGAAGACAGAAAGGGAGAGAGACAGAGAGACACCTGCAGACCTGCTTCACCATTTGTGAAGCTACCTCTGCCCCCCCCCCCACAGGTGGGGAGCTGGGGGTTCAAACCAGGATCCTTGCTCTTGTCCTTGCTCTACTCTACTGCTAGGCCCCTAGTGCACTCCCTCCCTCCCTCCCTCCTTCTCCTGCCCCCACCTCTTTCTCAGCATCCTTATTTCTGTCTTTATCTTAAAAAGCCATCCTGGAACAATGAAGCCCCTGTGATGACAAAAAAAAAAAAAAAAAAAAAGACAAAGATTACTAAGGTAATCCTTTAAAATGCACAAACTTCCTGATGCTTGATAACTGATGAATATTTTTTAACTTTTACTATTATTTGAGAGCAAAGAGAGAAAATGTGAAATATTCATATTTTATCTTTTCTCTTTCTTACTACCTACATTCCCCCACCCAGTAAGCTGACACAAAACTTTGTATATAGAGTATAACCCCCTCCAGTCACAAAACCTTGTTCTTTTAAGAGGAATATACTTATGGTTTCTGAATACTCCTTACATCTTTACTTTTTACTTTTACATTTGAATACTTTATATAAATTTACCTTAATACAAAGTGTAAAAATCTATGTAATAGTTCCAATGACATTTCATTCTACTCTACTGGTTTGGGTTGCCACCTGCTTGTAGATTAATTCCCCAGGGATACTGTATAATATAACATGATTTTTAAAAAAAGAAAGAAAATAGGACAAATAAATACAAAGACTGGGACCCAGCCAGGTGGTGGTACACCTAGTGAGCACACATATTATAATGTCCAAGGAACCGGGTTCAAGGGGAAAGCTTCATGAGTGGTTTAACAGGGTTACAGGTGTCTCTCTGTCTCTTTCACTCTCTATCTCCCCCTCCCTTCTTAATTTCTCTGTCTCTATACAGTAATAAATAAATTAAAAAAAAATCTTTACAAAGAAATACACAGACTGTCTCAATGCTCCTCAAAAAGTAGGAGCATGTTCTGACCCCGTGAACTGGGCACCCACCCATTTCCTTAACTAGAATGTGCTCCCTGCAGATAATCCTATGGTCAACATCTTTAAATCTGTTCAGATTCTGGTCAAATGCATCTTCTTAGAGAACTCTCCCCTTGACAACATGACTTTTCAAACAACCACTTTCTTTCTTTTTTTAAAAAATAGTGTTCATCTTTTCTTGTTTGCTTTTTGTTATTCTTTAATATTTATTTATTTCCTTTTGCTGCTTTTGTTGTTTTATTGCTGTAGTTATTATTGATGTCATTATTGTTGGGTAGGACAGAGAGAAATGGAGAGAGGAGGGGAAGACAGAGAAGGGGAGAGAAAGATAGACACCTGCAGACCTGCTTCACCGCTTGTGAAGCGACTCCCCTACAGGTGGGGAGCCAGAGACTCGAACCCAGAGCCATACACCAGTCCTTGTGGCTTTGTGTCACCTGTACTTAACCCGCTGTGCTACTTACTGCCCAACTCATAACAATCACTTTTGAGTTTAAAGTGCAGTTCTTTAATATCTATCTATCTATCTATCTATCTATCTATCTATCTATCTATCTATCCATTTGCCTCCAAGGTTATCGCTGGGGCTCAATGTCTGCACTATGAATCCACTGCTTCTGAAGGCCATTTTCCCCAGTTTGTTGCCCTTATTGTTGTTATTGCTGCCATTGCTGCTGCTGCTGTTATTGGACAGGACAGATAAATCAAGAGAGATGGGGAAGACAGAGAGGAGAAAGAAAGACATCTGCAGCCCTACTTCACCACTTGTGAAGCGACCTTCCCTGCAGATGGGGAACTGGGGGCTCTAACTGGGATCCTTATGCTGGTCCTTGTGCTTTAAACCATGTGCTCTAAATCGCTTGTACTATTTCCTGTCCCCACTTCTTTATTATTTTTTTTCCTCCAGGGTTATTGCTGGGCTCGGTGCCTGCACCATGAATCCACTGCTCCTAGAGGCCATTTTCCCCCCTTTTGTTGCCCTTGTTGTTGTAGCCTCGTTGTGGTTATTATTATTGTCATTGTTGATGTCGTTGTTCTTTGTTGGATAGGACAGAGAGAAATGGAAAAAGGAGGGGAAGACAGAGAGGGGGAGAGAAAGATAGACACCTGCAGACCTGTTCCACCACTTGTGAAGCGACTCCCCTGCAGGTGGGGAGCCGGGGGCTCAAACCGGGATCCTTAGGCCAGTCCCTGCGCTTTGCGCCACATGCGCTTGACCCACTGTGCCACCGCCTGACCCCCTTCTTTCTTTTTTTTTTTTTTAAGCACTATTACATGAGTTACAGTCTATACCCATTGTGGCTAAATATCTGCTTCACAATATCAGGAAATTCTAGGTATGCATCCATCAACAGCTTTACATTACATAGTATCTCAATGTGGTCGATATGAAGTACTTCTATATAAGAGACTATTTCCCTAGATGATGGTCATGGTCAAGTTTTAGTTAATAATACATAAGTAAAAGTTGGGGGGGGGATAGGATTCCTGGAAAATCTGATTTAGAAAAGAAAGGAGTTTTCACAGAACTGAGTCTCTCTTATCCTTCTGCCTTTTTACCAAGCCTGGAATAGGGTCACCACCATCAACGGCACCCAAGTACTAAGAGGTGGCCTGGCACTTAAGAAACACACATGCTACGGGAGTCGGGCTATAGCTCAGCAGGTTAAGCGCAGGTGGCACAAAGCACAACGACCTGCATAAGGATCCCAGTTCGAGCCCCTGGCTCCCCACCTGCAGGGGAGTCCCTTCATAGGCAGTGAAGCAGGTCTGCAGGTGTCTATCTTTCTCTCCCCCTCTCTGCCTTCCCCTCCTCTCTCCATTTCTCTCTGTCCTATCCAACAATGATGACATCAATAACTACAATAAAAAGGGGCAACAAAAGGGAATAAATAAATAAACCAACAAAAAAGGAAACACACATGCTACAATGGACAAGCAGCTGCCACACAGCTTCCAGGAGCAGTGAAGTTACTGTACAGACACCAAACCCCCAGCCATAACCCTGGGGACTGATAAATAAATCTACATAAATATTTTTAAAAAGAAAAATGGCAATTCATTGTGTTTACATCACAGTTTTATTGATTTTAATTGTACTCATCGAATACAGATTTACTCTAGATGTGTTAGCAAGTAAATTATTGTGGCTTAAGGACTGCATTTTTGGCCTATATTCAATTGATAAGCACTTTTCAGAATCTTACACATGAACCTAACATTAGATGAGGAAGGGCCGGGTGGTGGTACACCTGGTTGAGCATACACATTGCCCTGCACAAGGACCCGAGTGGGAGCCCCCAGGAGCCACCTGCAGGGGGAAAGCTTTGCATGTGGTGAAGCAGGGCTGTGGGTGTCTCTTTCTCACTCCCTCTCTATCTCCCCTTCCCGTCTCAATTTCTGGCTGTCTCTGTCCAATAAATAAAGATGCTTTTAAAAAAGATTAATCATATTAGGAACTTTAAATGCATAGTAATTATTGCTCTTAGCCTATAAACTCAGGGATGCCAAAAATATTTCCTTCAAATACCTTCTCTGTTTTTTAAGATTTTTTAAATTACCTTTATTAGATAGAGACAGCCAGAAATTGAGAGGAAGGGAGGAGACAGAGAAGGAGAAAGGCAGAGAGGCACCTACAGACCTGCTTCACCACTCATGAAGCTTTCCCCCTGCAGGTATGTAGTGGGGGCTTGAACCTGGGCCCTTGAGCACAGTAACATGTGCGTTCAACCAGGTGTACCACCACCTGGCCCCTCAAATATTCTCTCTAATATGAAGTTTGTGCTTCTTATAGGTCCAGCAAACAACAGCTATGAATATCTTCAAAAAGAAATAGGTTCTTGGGGGCCAGGTGATGGCACACCAGGTTAAGCACACATAGTATGAAGTGCAAGGATCCCCTTGGAGCCCCCAGTGGCTCCCCACCTGCAGAGGGAGGTCACTTCACAAGCAGTGAAGCAGGTCTGCCAGTGTCTATCTTCCCCTGCCCTCTCATTTTCTCTCTGTCCTATCAAAAAAAAAAAAAAAAAAAAATGGTTGCAGGAGCAGGGGATTCATAGTGCAGGCACAGAGCCCTAGCGATAACCCTGGAGAAAGAAAGAAAGAAAAAGTTTCTTAAATCTGGGAGAGCACTGGATACTGCTATGGCTTACTGGGGCCTCTACAAGCATCTCTGACCCCCTCCCTCCCTCCAAGTACAGGGTCTCTTTCTTCCAGCCTTCTGAGATTTTCTTTGTCATTCTCTTCCCAAACTCCAGGATGCCAGATGTATTTCTTGTTCAGAAGAGCGTATGCTCTTTACAAAAGCAATAAAAGAGGGAGCACTGCTGATCTCAAACAGTTTCTGTTTTCTGCCCTGTAAATATTACAGAAGCAAAGACTTGAAAAGAAAAGAAAAGAAAACTTGCATGCAAGCAGAGGAAACAATACGGAGAGGAAAACAGAAATAAAAAAAAAACTTTCAACAATTTTTAGCATGCAAAGATCATTTTCCATTTTCCTATGAACTTTGCAGATTAGAATCACACACACACACACACACACAAACAGACAAACACAGGATGAAAACAAGTGCAGTGGGAGGAAATTGGAAGATAGTTGCAGATGCAGTGGAGGACAGTAGAGGCGGAATTAAATTGGCGGTGGTAAAGAAGAATGTCTTGAAATGAGGAGATAAGAAATTGTATCCATGAGACAGTTGTCCTGTAAATCATTATTCCACTAATAAAACCATTTGGGAGGAAAAGGTGCATAAATTTACATGAGAACGTGGTTGAGCATGAACTTTCACCCACACATTTTTAAAAATTATTTATGTATTCCCATTGTAGTTATTGATGTCGTTGTTGTTAGATAGGACAGAGAGAAATGGAGAGAGGAGGGGAAGATAGAGAGGGGGAGAGAAAGACAGACACCTGCAGACCTGCTTCACTGCCTGTGAAGCGACTCCCCTGCCAAGGGCTCGAACCAGGATCCTTACACCAGTCCTTGTGCTTTAAGCCACCTGCACTTAACCCTCCACACTACCACCCTACTCCCCCCTGCACGCATTTTTACAGGTATTAGCCCTGCTCCTGTTTCCTGTAGGACATTAGTTTTCTGGTTATATTTTGTAGCATTCTTGTGACCCATGGATTTGTCTGAGATATTTAGAATTCTGAGTGGGTAGAGTTGTTGGTATGCTTCTAGTTCTGCTTCTGGGATCCCTTCTGTTACACTGCTTGACGTTGTGGTCTATTTACATGGTCATTCCGTTACATTGGTTTGGTCTCACTCCCCCTGCCTCCGGGAGATTGTGGTTTAGTCCTGGCCTTTCCACGCTTCTTCCTTCTCCCCGCTCCATATAGGACACACTTGCTTGGTTCCTGACTCTTCTGCCAGAGGAGAGAGAGGCAAGACAGAATCGGGTTGTGATTAGATTAGATTAGTTTTTTGAACCGTTCTCTTGTGAATAAAGAAATATTGCTTCTCCATTCAGCCATGTGTCCCTGGTCATCTGTCTCCCGCCGCAAAGTTAGCCCGGCATACTGGCGCCCTGAATATTGACTGACATACAGTTACACTGCAACCAGTGTCAATGCTAGCAGTTTTGCCTTTAACTGCTTAGTAGCTATCTATAAAATTAAGCAATTCTTAAAGCAACTTTTTAAGGCAATGCTTCAACATTTGAAGAATTTAGCCTACTTGCTTTTACTGAGAGTTCAGAACTCATCAGCCATCAAGTTCAGCTTTGCGTACATAAAAAAGTCACTATTTCTTAATGTAAATATAATAACATTGGAGCCCAAGTTACTTAGATGAACCCATTTAAAATTTTTACCTGATTTTAAATATGCCCATATACTAAATGTTTTCTCACGCCTGTTTTATCTGCATCTTTTTTTTTTTCATGTAAAAGGAGGTACAGCTCTTGTGTTTATGCCTGGGAATTCAGCAGATACCAACAGGGGCAGACACCCTTGCAAAGCTTACCCAGCCAAGTGTCTTTGATCACATAGCTCACACTGAATTCTACTCCACGGAACCCAGGCTCACAGCAGGAAACAAGTTCTGCAGTAGTTTGGGCTTTCCCATCTAGCTGTCCTGTCAGAAGAAACTGAAACTTTAAATCTATATTCTTTCCCACCCTGGTTATAAAATCATGAAATAGGATATTCACAGAAGATAAAGATATATAAGAACATTTCCATTGTATTAGCAATCTAGAAATGTCATGGAAATTAAAAACTCCTCTTAGAAAAATGATCCTTCTAATCTTGGAGGAAGAGGAGTGGTCAGGTTGACCTGTTGGAGCAATAAACTTCCCAAATGATACGGAGGGCTCAAATCAGAGAACGTCCAATGGGGGCATTGTAAAAACAGGTCTTATCTTCCTTTCCTTGTTTCTCAAATGCACTGAGTCCTGGAATTAAGAAGCATGCTGGTGTTTTTCTTATACATTCCCATTAATTACCTTGAACTCACGTTCAGACTTAAAGATCCATGTTCTTTCACTGTAACCTCCCTGTCCCATCTAAAGTTAGAGTTTCACTTGAATAGGATCTTTGACTTTTTTATGTGTGTGTGTCTTTATTTATGGAATTAAATACCAAGTGCAGTGAAATCTAAGAGGATCTGATTTTGGTCTGAAAAGTACTGATGATCAGAGAAGTTGGCAGTTGTGTCATGCTACACAGCATAGCAGCAGAGCCTATATCCAGATTTGGTCGGCCTCTGAAACCCCTATGCATTTCTGTCTCTCTTAACAGCAAAGCAACAATAGTCTGCACAGAATGTTAACTGGATCTCAACAGACAACTCAAGTAATCCCTCCAGTGATGGCAGGAATATGATCTGCCAACGAACACTTTTGACTTTGCTCACGTACAGGCTGGCACACAGTTACATGGAGAAAGCATATGAAACACATTTAACTGATAATCGGTTTAAAAATAATTGACTGCTTCTTCAGGGTTAATGATTCATTCACTGGAAGGTCCATGTTCAGCTGAGCACACAGGTTGCCAAGCAGAAAGACCCAAGTTTGAGCCCCAAATGCTGGGGCGAAGCTTCATAAGTGGTAAAGCTTCTCGTTCTCTATCTCCTCCTCCTGTCAATTTCTCTCTATTCTATCTAATAAAATAGAAAAGAAAACAATAGCTGTCAGGAGCATTGGATTCATAGTGCTTGCACTGAGCTCCAGTGATAACCCTGGTGTTGAGAAGGAAGGGGGGGTGGGGAGGGAGGCAGAAAAGGAGAAAGAGGAGGGAGAGACAGGAAGAGGGGAGGATATTAGAATACAGTCAGACTTAGCTGTTTGTGTATTTGCTTGTAATTTGTAAAACTAAAATATTAATCACCTCTTCACAGAAACAAATCTTCTAACACTGAACTAAAGCAACACAAGATGATTTATCTTACAGCAGTCTCAACAGTCTTTGCTTTTGCCTCGCTTGCATTTTATGTAAAATTTTGAATCCTAAATAATGCCCAAGGGCTTGGGCATTTCCGTAAGGACATACCTGTGTTATTTGCTCAAGGACAATGCTGGGATGGATTTGTACTCTCCCAAACCAAAAGGCACTCTGCAACCAAATTTTCCCTTTATATAAAGATAGTTGTCACAGTGAGCTGCAGATTGCCTTAACTACTTGCACTGGTAACCTGTGTGCAAATAAAACTACATTCTGACGCTAAGATTACATCTTCAAAATTTTATATTGAGGGTGGACAACTGAATTCATCACACTAGGCCACTAAACATTAATTTACCTCTACAATGACATTATCTCCTTCCATAATATTCTCCCAAAACTCTCTTAATAAGTTGAGTTTAATATTCTAGTTTAATAGTAATGAATACAAAAAAGCCACTAAGAATATTTGAGGATTTAAGTGAAGAATTCTTGGAAAATTACAAAGCTTTAGACTAGCATTTAAACTATTATTTAATGGTACAGTGGCAATAAGATTCTGGTGGTAGATATTTTTTTTACCTTTACATCCATGTAGACTATACCTCTAAATTTTTATTATAGACCCATAATAAATAAATTCAAAGTAATGACTCACATAATATGTAGGTTCTAGTTATTATTAATGAAGTAACCATACTGCATCTTTATAACATTTATAACATATGATATCTGAGAGCTGGGCAGTAGCGCAGTGGGTTAAGCGCATGTGGTGCCAAGTGCAAGGACCAGAGTAGGGATATGGGTTCGAGCCCCAGCTCCCCACCTGCAGGGGAGTCACTTCACAGGAGGTGAAGCAGGTCTGCAGGTGCTCTCTTTCTCTCCCCCTCTGTCTTCCCCTCCTCTCTCCATTTTTCTCTGTTCTATCCAAGAACAACAACAATAAAACAACAAGGGCAACAAAAAGGGAATAAATAAATAAATACTAAAAAATAAACATTTATACGCTATCTAAATCACTCTTTTTATTGATGGCTGAGAAAATAAGACTAAGAATTTAGAGAAATGAAACTTGGAGAATTTGCTGTCCTATCAAATTACATAGACAATAATACATAGAATTTGAATTAAAAATCAAATATACATATCCCCAAAATTCATATTCTGGCCACTCTCTCACAGCAATGCAAGTGAGTCAGTAAATTAGATACAGACGTAAAATGTTCATGCCACAGAGACTGTCAGCAGTATTAAAGATACAACAGGATTCATAAAGACTGCAGACTTTCTGGTTGAACTTCCTTTGTCCTAATCATTGACTAATTTTCTGACTTAGGTTCGCATATACAGTATAATATCAGTCTTCTAGTACATAAAGAGGCAGGTATCAAATCAGCCTCAGAAGGTGATTATGAAGTTTAAGAGAGAGGACACAGGCGAAATGCTCAAGAAAGAACCTGGTAAATAAACCAGATTTTAGTGTGGGCTTTATAACAAACACTGTGACTTTTAATGTTATTCATATTATTTCTTCAACAATATATAGTGTTGAAATTAATACATGTGAAAAGGGTTACATTATTTAGGTTTGGTAGCCTGTTAAGTAATCCTCAACCTTGCCCAAGCAAATTTGTTGAATTAAAAAAATACGTGGTTGGGAGTCGGGCTGTAGCGCAGTGGGTTAAGCGCACATGGCACAAAGCACAAGGACCAGCCTAAGGATCCTGGTTCGAGTCCCCGGATCCCCACCTGCAGGGGAGTCACTTCACAAGCAGTGAAGCAGGTCTGCAGGTGTCTATCTTTCTCTCCCCCTCCTCTCTCCATTTCTCTCTGTCCCATCCAACAATGATGACATGAATAACAACAACAATAAAAAAATGGCAACAACAGGGAAAATAAATAAATATAAAACAATTTAAAAAACATGGTTGATATTATCTCTACAAAAAATCTATTTACAAACATTTGCAAGAAATTCTACTGTAATGGCACAAAGAACTTGCTAGAATGTTCCTGACTTCTTATAGAATGAGGGAAGAAATTCTCCACATGTTTATGTGAAACAGGTTAACATAATGAACCTAGAGCAAAATAAATCTGATGATACACATAGTAGGAAGAAATATTCTAATCCTTAGCACCCTATCAAAAAAAAATTGTTAGTATAAGTTGATGGTTATGGCTAACAAGAAAATGTCAGTGGCTTTTCTATAAGTTGTTCATTTGAAACTGCCTATAGGTAAGTCACTGTGTTATATTGAGATAAACACATATGATTTCCTACTTACCTCACTGCATATAGTTTTTCTACCATAAGAATAGTGATTTTTTTAATGTTCAATGGATTAAAGATTGTTAGAATGTCCTGCAATTTTTTTCCACATAGGAACTAGATCCTGAACAGAGTATATATATATATATATATATATATATATATATATATATATGATTTTATTTTGTTTTATTTATGAGAAATATAGGAGGAGAGAGAAAGAACCAGACATCACTCTGGGACATGTGCTGCTGGGGATCGAACTCAGGACCTCATGCTTCAGAGTCCAAAGCTTTATCACTGTGCCACCTCCCAGACCACGCAACAGAGTCTATTTTTAAAAAGCAGTAGTTCAGTGCTTCTGTGTGAAAGTACAGTCACCTCAAAAAAAAAAAAAAAGAAAGAAAAAAGGAAACTGGAATTATAAAGCTGTCTCCATAATCAGGGACTATGTTGTCCCAAATGGTGTTTAAACTATGGTTTACCATCTCCAAGATGATGACTCTCTTTTAATGGAAATACTATCTGAGGTATCATTTTGAACTTCTGGTACTCCAAAAAGAAGAGAGACTATACTGTACACTCAGACATATATGAGGTGGACAGTCTTATTCCTTGCATAACCCATAATAAGCAGACTACTTTGGCGTTTTCTGCCATCCCGCTTTACAGTTCTTCAAGCGTTCTTGGCCCCATAACCACTATGTGACTGCTGTTTCGTAGAGATGGTACTAATATGATGATGGCCAGTAGAAGCATAATGAGAAGCTCATGTTTCAAATTTGATCCTACATGTCTCCAGGACACAAAGGATAGTAATTAGAGAGAAGGAATCTCTGATCTCCCTTCACAAAAATCTGCTGGCATGGAAGTTTAGGGCCATGACCCTTCTGGATTTACTTGTGATTAACATTTGTGAGAGTAAAGGGAGAAGAAGAAAGAATGAGCAGGAAGGCCCTTCAAGCTGTGGTACAGGTCTGACCTCTGGCTAAGGAGATGGGGTGGCAGGGTGAGTGGCTGGGAAGAGTCCCAGGCAAAGGATAGTTTCATACTTCATTCACCTTTCTGGTGAGCCCTTCAAACCAAAAGCAGGTCTACTAATTCTAATGCCTTTATCCCTAAAGTTGAAATATATGTCACAATGTCTCAGGTTGTTTCTAACACACTCCTGGAAACATTGTCAGACTTACCTATTCGTTGTATGTAACATTCTCTACAATAGAAGTGCCCAGTCTGTTGCAGCATCTTCTCATGATAAAAACAAAGAGGTATTATGCCTGGATATTAATTCAGTCGTGCCATCAGTACAAGAGATTTACTGATGGCATGAGCTTTTAAGACAACTTATTTAGGCCAGACATCAGAGATAGAATGCTGTATCAGAACATGGTCTTCGTCACATTAGAACTTAGTCTACTTGGCATGAAGCGCAAGACCCAGATAAGGTTCCTGGTTCAAGCCCCTGGCTCCCCACCTGCAGGGGAGTTGCTTCACAGGCGGTAAAGCAGGTCTGCAGGTAGCTATCTTTCTCTCCCCCTCTTTGCCTTCCCCTCCCCTCTCCATTTCTCTCTGTCCTATCTAACAAAGACGACATCAATAACAACAACAATGATAACTACAACAACAATTAAAAAACAGGGTAACAAAAGGGAAAATAAACAAAAATTTATATATAAAAAAGAACTTAGTCTACTAAAGCAAATCTTACAATGTTATTTTTTTCTGAATCCCTGTAAATATTCCAAGTGTTATGGATAGTGTCCCCTAGTAAAAGTGTAATTTGAACATATGCATACAAGAAAATTCTGCAGTAATATTGGAAATTTCAAGAACATAATTCTGTCTTAGTCCCTGCCTTTTTTTTTTCTGAATACATTAATTCACATGCCAATCCAGTTCCAGTAACTAGACTCCTGTCATGTTTATTCAAGCCAAAAGTCTATTTCTGATAATTTTAAAAAATTATTTATAAGAAGGAAACACTGACAAAACCATAGGATAAGAGGGGTACAACTTCACACAATTCGCACCACCAGAACTCTCTATCCTCCCCCCTCCCGATAGCTTTCTTATTCTTTAACCCTCTGGGAAGTATGTGCCCAAGGTCATTGTGGGATGCAGAAGGTGGAAGGTCTGGCTTCTGTAATTGCTTCCCCACTGAACATGGGTGTTGACAGGTGGATCCATACTCCTAGCCTGCCTCTCTCTTTTCCTAGTGGTGAAGGGCTCTGGGGAAGTGGAGCTCCTGAACACATTGGTGGGTATTTCTGAAAACTTTCCTTTAAGCCAGATCCTAGC
This sequence comes from Erinaceus europaeus, assembly GCF_950295315.1. Classification (NCBI taxonomy): domain Eukaryota; kingdom Metazoa; phylum Chordata; class Mammalia; order Eulipotyphla; family Erinaceidae; genus Erinaceus; species Erinaceus europaeus. The sequence continues at coordinate 173,365,785 of NC_080164.1, read as the reverse complement.
CTTTGTCCTTATCCCCTCTTTTGGGGATTTGAATCCAACTTCTATATTATTCCCTTTCTTTCTTTCTTTCTTTCTTTCTTTCTTTCTTTCTGTCTGTCTGTCTTTCTTTCTTTCTTTTTTTCTTTCTTTTTTTGCCTCCAGGGTTATTGCTGGGGCTCAGTGCCTATACCATGAACCCACTGCTCCTGGAGGCCAATTTTTTCCCCCTTTTGTTGCCCTTGTTGTTGTAGTTATTATTGTTGTTGTTGATGATGTTGTGTGTTGTTGGATACGATGTCGGGCTGAGCTTCATGAGCAGGAGACAGACGACCAGGGACTCATGGCTGGGTTGTACACAGTATCTCTTTATTCATGCAGGATGCAGCACAATCTAAGCCAAGCTAAGCTAAAACTAAACTAAAAACTCACAATGCTGTCCTTATATATACTTGCCAATTAGGGTGTAAACAGGATGTGATGTAGAGAGGGTGGAGAGAAAAGTGACTGGTGAAAATCAGGGTGTACTACAAGAGGGGGCAGAGCAAAAACACATCATGAGCCAGTGGGGATTAAACCAATGCCATGCAGGCATGCTGGTGCTTAGTTATGTAAATAGAATAGTGTTAAGCAGGGGGGCATTAAACCAAATGAAACAGAAGGGGTTTTTAGAAGCAGAATTAGAAGCATACCAACAATACCAGAGAGAAATTGAGATGAGGGGAAGACAGAGAGGGAGAGAGAAAGACAGACACCTGCAGACCTGTTTCACTGCCTGGGAAGTGACTCCCTGCTGGGAAATTGTGCAGATGCATTCACATCTGCCATGTTTTCCCCTCAGGCTACTAGTTCCCGTGAGAGTTGGGACATTCTGGGAGTGCCTGTTCCGCCATGTTATGCCCTCAGGACATTGTCTATATCCCCGCGATATCTGGAGTGCTCTGGTTACTCCTCCCCCCTCCCATTCTCATGAGAGTTATCATCCTATCCTGGAGTGCTATGGTTACTCCTCCCCCTTCTCATTCTCGTGAAAGCTGCTCCTATAAAAACCCTTCGTTTTCCGCACCTCTCTCTCTTGCCAGGGCTTCATTCCGGTGTTCAGACGCAGAAAAGGTTACTGCGTGAGGCGGCCATTTTCGCTACCTCCATGTGGCCCAACCTGCTTCTCTAGCACCCAACTCTGAGGTGCCAGCGCAAATAAAGATTTGTGTTTCCTCTTCGCTCCGGACCCCCTCTCTCTCTTCTCCGCTGCCCGCGTTCAACAACTCCCCTGCAGGTGGGGAGCAGGGGTCTCGAACCGGGATCCTTAAGCCTTTCCTTGTGCTTTGTGTCATGTGTGCTTAAACCACTGCGCTTTCACCCGACCCCTGTTCCCTTACTTTCTAATTTTTCCCTTCATGATTACCAAAATAGTCTTTTTGGATTGGCATAGCCCCAGTAACTTCCTAGTCTATGGTCTTGTCCCAAATACCCCTCCAATCCACCTGGTTAGATTCTGATGCCAGATGTGTACTCATGAAGCACAGATACAGGAATGTCCGTTTTCCACACAAACATCTTCCTTGTCTCAAGCCCAGTGAAGTAGTTGCCTAGGTGCACAGAGTTACAGAGTTCTCCTCCCAAGAAATTCATCTCAAACGCTATTATCAAAGACATCCTCTCCATAAACTGCATGACCCTGTAAATTTACCTCAAGTCATTGCATGTCCTGGATATATTATTCTTTTTCTAGGCTCAAAACTTTTTTCACCCCTAAAATATCCTTCTGTCACCTTTTCTACTGACCTCAACATCAGTCACGCCTCCATAATACATAAGCAAGGAAAGTGTAAGGGTAGATTTTAAAAGGAAGTAGAAGTAGAAATGGAAGACAAAAACCAAGAGTAATAGGGACTTTAAAGGTAGAAGTAGCAGTGTTCTTTTATAAAACATGAGAACTAAGATTCCTAAGTACTTAAATAAATTCTTATTTTTGTACTTTCCTTATATGTAACTCTACGGGATGTGTTTGTCTGGCATTGGCCCCTTTATACAGGTGTCCTGGTAAAGGAGCTGCTTCTATCATCTCAGTAAAAACAATAAAGTGGAGAGTCAGGCGGTAGCGCAGCAGGTTAAGCGCATGTGCCCCAAAGCGCAAGAACCGGCATAAGGATCCCAGTTCGAGTCCCCGGCTGCCCATCTGCAAGGAAGTCGCTTCACAGACGGTGAAGCAGGTCTGCAGGTGTCTATTTTTCTCTACCCCCCTCTGTCTTCCCCTTCTCTCTCCATTTCTCTCTGTCCTATCTAACAACAACAACATCAGTAACAACCACAATAATAACTACAACAATGAAGTGAATGCTACAGGTACCAGTAAACTCGCTAAGCTCTCATGGCATGTTACTCTTAAATGCAGGTTTGTATAAGAATATCCACCCTTGTCTTCCCTAAGAGAAAATGACCTGAAGTTTTAAGTTTTATAGCCTGAGGTCACTGAATATTTTGTGAAATAAAGACACAAGATCTTCACTTCTGAAATGTTTACTTTTGAAACATTTGAATGGTGTCTAGGAAGAGATAGCCATCAATTAATAACAAACGTGAGGACAGAACTTGGAAAAGAAATCAGTCATGCAGTTACTGACCTGACTAGTTTGAATGTTAGGAAATCCTAAGGGAAAATGCATCACTGTGCTGAAAAAAAAAAAAGAAGAAGAAGAAAAACAAAAGTTGGGGATGGGGCAGACGGTAGAGCAGTGGATTAAGTGCACACAGTGCGAAGCACAAGGACCTGTGCAAGGAAGGATCCCAATTTAAGCCCCCAGCTCCCCACCTGCAAGGGGGGTCGCTTCTCGAATGGTGAAGCAGGCCTACAGATTTCTTTCTCTCCCCCTCTCTGTCTTCCCCTCCTCTCTCAAATTCTCTCTGTCCTATCCAGCAATAACAGCAGCAACAACAACAATGGGAAAAAATGACTGCCAGGAGCAGGGGATTTGTAGTGCAGACACAGAGTGTTAGCGTTAACTGAAAAGAGGAATATTCAAGGCAAAACCTGGTCCAACTGCATCAGAGTATTATACCATAGGTTCCTCTCTCCCTCCCTTATGTCTGGCTGTGCTTTCCATGTTTACAGGCAACTTACAGTCAAACATGGAGAACAAATTATTACGTACAACCTGATATGGAGAGAGAACATTCACATAACTTTTATTATAGCAGATTTATTACTGTCTTGTCTATTGCTTTTTGTTATTAACTTCTCACTAGGCCTAATTGTATAAATGTGTATTTTAAAAAAAACATAGTACATACAATGTTCAGTATAATTCTTGGTTTCAGGCATCTGTGGAGTTCCTAGAACATATGCCCATAGCCAAGAAGAGCTACTTAAATTAGAACAATAGTCTGACAGTGTTTAGAAAATTTTAGAGATTGCTAAACAAGTTATAACTGATCGTGCAGAATGTTACAGCAGAAGAAGCCAAAATAGAAAGAAATGAAGGAGTAACTCACAGAGATTCATTTAATTTTGCCAGTAAAGGAAGTTAGATCTTGGCCTATCCTGTTTTTTGGGAGTGGGGGTGGGGTGGTGGCAGGAACAAGACACTTTCTCTGTAAGTTTTATGAAGAAGTATCTACTCTTGTTGAAAAAATAAGATCAGAAGAGAAAACGCTAAGCAGAACTTGGAATGAAGTTGGTATATTGCATTAAAGTAAAAGACTCTGGGGTAGGTGTTGGGGGGGGGTGTAGTTTCAGCTCCTGGATCATGATGCCAGAGAACCTAATGGGGGTTGTATCAACTAGGAAGTGTTATACATGTACAAAGTATTGTATTTTACTTTATACTGTAAAACACTAATCCCTCAATAAGGAAAAAAAAACCAGACATATCTACTCCTTTGGGGATTATGCAGCCCATTCTGAAAGACTTTGTTCAGTTGATATTTATGTCCCAACAACTTCCCTTTCTGCTCACTTCATAAAATGGCACGTGTTGTGTAGTCAGTCTTTTCCAGTTGAATTGTACAAGCTTCAAGTTGTCACCATTTACTTCCCAAATGACTATTATTTAACTGAAAGTGTTGATCTGTCACTGTTATTTGGTGATTCCAGTGTTTGAAGGTCATTCTGATTATATACTAGACTAGACTACAAAGTCCTTGGAGATGGAGACAAATAATGCTACATCCATACCCAGCAACTAGTAAACCTCTCATGAATGCTCCCAGCCTCATCCAGTGTCAAACATAATCAGACATTGAAAAATGATCACTGAATGAATTAGTAAATTAATGAATGAGAAGATAGTTGAATAAGTAAGTTGCAGTGAAAAATGTATTTTCAGAAACACAAAAGTAAACAAATAGAAATTAAGTTCTATGGAGCAATGGTATATACTTGAAACACAGCCTAAAAGAATACATGTATGTTTTCTATAGATGACCTTCAATGAGGACATGCGCTTATATAAGATTGTGCTACATATTTATATAGGGCAGTAAGTATTCAAGTAAAGTTTGAAGACTGTCAGAGATATAGGAAACTATCATCTTTCCTTAGTGAAATATTGATCTAGGCAGTCTCTAAAGGATGAAATCTAATACCATACGTGCTTTAAGTCCTAGTTAAGCACACTGAAAACAAGAGCTCTGGATTGGTAAATGTTCCTGTCAGTATTTTCTTCTCTGAATGACAGGTTTTTGCACTTCACATCTAGAACAATGTCCATTTCACAGATGATTGCTGAACTGCCTCAGTCAGAATAAGGCAACCTAGGCTGTGGCAATTACTTCTGAACCTCAATGGCCACAAGTGACAAAAGTTTATTTCTCACTCAGATTTCATATCCAGCTGGCCTCTCTTCTGTTGACTGTTAATAAGAGATCCAGCCTGATGAACTGCCTGCATCTGCCTTCACATACACATATCCCCACCTACCAGGGGAAAGAGCACAGTAAAATCAGACAGCATCTCTTAAAGGCATTCATCTCTTAAAGGCATTCAACAAGAAGTGACTTGTGTTATTTCCACTCAAGTCCCTTTGATTACACTCTATGAAAGAAGTCATTTGGCTAAGCAGAAGTTGGCACACTTTTCATCTTATTATTTTAAGAAATTAGGGGCTGAGCGGTAGCACACCCAATAGAACACACATGTTCCAATACACAATGACCTGGATTCAATCCCCCAGTCCTCACCTACAGGGAGGAGGTTTCAATAGTGGTGAAATTGTGCAGTTTGTGTCTCTCTACCTTTCATTCTTTTCCTTCCCACTCAATTTTTGTCTCTATGAAAAAGATAGAAAGAAGAAGAAAAGAGAGAAAGGAGAGAGGAAAGAAGAGAGAGGAAAGAGAGGAAAACATTGGCAAAACACTTTCCCACCTAAACCTCAAGGACATCTTTGATGAAATAAACCCAATTGCAAGGAAGACTAAAGCAGAAACAAACCAATGGGACTACATCAAATTGAAAAGCTTCTGCATAGCCAAAGAAACTATCACACAAACAAAGAGACGCCTCACAGAGTGGGAGAAGATCTTCACATGCCATACATCAGACAAGAATTTAATCACCAAAATGTACAAAGAGGTCAGCAAACTTAGCACCAAAAAAGCAAATGACCCCATCCATAAATGGGCAGAGGATATGAACAAAACATTCACCTCAGAGGAGATCCAAAAGGCTAACAAACATATGAAAAACTGCTCCAGGTCACTGATTGTCAGAGAAATGCAAATTAAGTCAACACTGAGATACCACCTCACCCCTGTGAGAATAGCATACATCAAAAAGGACAGCAGCAACAAATGCTGGAGACTGTGGGGACGTCCCAGAGGAACCTGTCTGCACTGCTGGTGGGAATGTAAATTGGTCCAGCCTCTGTGGAGAGCTGTGTGGAGAACTCTCACAAGGCTAGACATGGACCTTCCATATGACCCAGTAATTCCTCTCCTGGGGATATACCCCAAGGACTTCATAACATCCAACCAAAAAGATGTGTGTACTCTTTTGTTCATAGCAGCACAATTCATAATAGCTAAAACCTGGAAGCAACCCAGGTGCCCAACAACAGATGAGTGGCTGAGAAAGTTGTGGTATATATACACAATGGAATACCATGCAGCTACTAAGAACAATGAACACACCTTCTCTGACCCATCTTGGTCAAAGCTAGAAGGAATTATGCTAAGTGAGCTAAGTCAGAAAGATAAAGATGAGTATGGGATGATCCCACTCATCAACAGACGTTGAGAAAGAAGTTCTGACAGGGAAACTAAATGTAGGATCTGACTAAATTGAAAGTAGGGCACCAAAGTAAAAACCCTGTGGTGAGTGGGAGGGTGGACATGTGGCTTCCTGGGCCGGTGGGGGGGGGGTGGGGGTGGGAGGGTGGGATGGGACACAATCTGTTGGTGATGGGAATGGTGTTTATGTACACACCTATTAAATTGTAGTTGTATAAATCACTAATTAATATGAGAGGGGGAAAAATTTTATGTCTAACAAAGGGACTTTTCAAAGTTAACCCAATTACCAAATAATGTGATGATAACAGTAACTATCCATTGTCTTCTTGAACCCTAAGACAGCAGGAACCTCACATTTCCACTATAGACCCTAAACTTCCCCCAGTCCCAGGACCCTAGGGAAGGGCCCACTTTCCCATATACTTCACCCAATTCTTATCAAATAATATTGCATCCACTGATCCACAAATAATATAAAATATAATCATAAATGAATAGGAAAGATACATCCCCCAATACTCAGTTGGTCAAGGCACCAAACCTCTTTTTCTATAAAGCATTCAAATCAGATGCCCTGCTAACCACGAGAAGCAGATTGTTTATGTTTCTTCCACAGGAATCCCAGAAAAAAAACATCTGGACCCCTGCACAACCTGACATCACCCACTAGATGGCACGACTACAGTGGCACACCCCCCGAAACCCTAGATGTCACCTGACGCGATCTGAAGAATCTGATTCGCAGACTCCAAGGACAGAACCTTTTTACTGCCTGTCTGCCTTTCCTGCTTTTGCTTTGACCTGTCACGTTTTGGCGGTTCCAGCTCACAATCTACAGAAAAGCAGAATTCCAGAGGCTGACCTTCCTCATGCAGCATTTCATCCCCTGCCATTTCTCCCCCTAGTCGCCTACTTTGGACTGACACTTCTATCGGACTTGCTGGTATACCCTTTGGACACTTTAGACAATTTTACAGCAGCTTCCTTCTCTTCACGTTGCTGGTTTTTCATAGACTGACCCTGAGTAGTTCATAGACTTTACACACTGTTGCCCTGGGCATTAGATAAAAGGAAAGGGGGAGATGCTGGGAAATTGTGCCAATGCAGTCACATCTGCCATGTTGTCCCCTCAGGCTACTGCTAGTTCTCTGGAGAGTTGAGACATTCTCGGAGTGCCTGTTCAGCCATGTTGTGCCCTCAGGACATTGTCTATATCCCCGCGATATCTGGAGTGCTATGGTTACTCCTCCCCCTTCCCATTCTCGCGAAAGCTATTCCTATAAAAACCCTTCGTTTTCCGCACCCCGCTCTCTTGCCGGCGCTTCACTCTGGTGTTCTTACGCAGGAAAGGTTACTGCGTGAGGCGGCCATTTTCTCTATTTTCTCTACCTCCACGTGGCCCAACCTGCTTCTCTAACACCCAACTCTGAGGTGCCAGTGTGAATAAAGATTTGTGTTTCCTCTTCACTCCGGACCCTCTCTCTCTCTTCTCTGCGGCCCGTGCACTACAACATCTGGCTCTACAACAAGACCTTTCCTTTCATAGTATTCTCTAATTCCATCCCAGGTGGTTCACTTCCTAACAAAGTCCCAAATCTAGATATAGACCAGGTTCCAGGAGATAGAGCATATGTTCACACGTATCCATAAACTAGGGCAAATATATACCTGAAAGCAGAAGTACACTAGAGTTTGCAGTGAGTACCCCCCCCCAACACTTCATCTCCACTATTCCAACCTTTGGGCCCATGATTCTTCAACAATTTGTTTGGCTTTGTATGTTAACTCTCTTTTCATCCACCAGGTTCCAGATGCCATCAGGATGCCAGCCAGGCTTCCCTGGACTGAAGACCCCACCAATGTGTCCTGGAGCTCTGCTTCCCCAGAGACACACCCTACTAGGGAAAGAGAGAGGCAGACTGGGAGTATGATCAACCAGTCAACGCCCATGTTCAGCAGGGAAGCAATTACAGAAGCCAGACCTCCCATCTTCTGCAACCCACAGTGACCCTGGGTCCATGCTCCCAGAGGGATAGAGAATGGGAAAGCTATCAGGGGAGGGGATGGGATATGGAGATTGGGTGGCGGGAATTGTGTAGAGTTGTACCCCCCCACATCCTATGATTTTGTTAATGTCTCCTTTCTTAAATAAATTTTAAAAAAAGAGATCAATAAAATTATAATAGGGGGGCTGGTTGGTATCACACCTGACTAACTGCACATAGTACTAAGCAAAAGAACACATGCAAAGATCTGGGTTTGAGCACCCAGCTCCCCACCTGCAGGGAGGGGGTGCTTCACAAGCATTGAAGCAGGTCTGCAGGTGTCTTTCTCTCTCCTTATCTCCCCATCTCTCTCAATTTCTCTCTTTCCTATCCAATAAAATAGACAAATAAATGACTTCCAGGGGCCATGGATTGTTTGTAACAGCAGTGAGGCGAGGCTGAGTGATAATCCTAGTGGCAGAGAGAAAGAGAGAAATGAAGGAAAGAAGGAAGGAAGGAAGGAAGGAAGGAAGGAAGGAAGGAAGGAAGGAAGAAAAATCAAGGAAGAAAGGAAGGAAGGAAGTTACAGTCAACAGTGAGGCTTTAAATTCAACTCTATTCAACTATACATGGTAGGGTGAAGTGTGATATAAGCTTTTGAAGTCAGAACACAAAAATAGCAAATCGAGAACTACAAATTAATGACTAAATATTTATGAAGTGTTTATTACATGTCAGGCTCAGTACAAAACACAGAAAATAAAATATGAATTGGGCAAAACACTGCCCTTGCCTGTGAAGAATAATTGCAGGAAGAGAAGAGATGAACATGTGAATAATTCATAATGAAAGCTGTATCTGGTGTTGTATCTGGTAGTATGAAAGACAGTTAATACTGCATGGAGGGGGTCAAAGAAGGTGATGTTAGTACTAGAGAAATGCCTGAAAAAGCAAATGAGAAATGGCCATGTGGAAAATGACAGAAAGGGTGAAATCTATGGGACCATTTTAGGACAGACATAAAAACATTAAATGCATTAAATGTGTCCCTCTGAGACAAAACGTACTGAATTGGTATTATAAATAGAGTATATTTACAAAGGTTACATAAAGTAAATCCCAATACAAACCAAGGCTGTGGTATAAAGTTCCTGGAACATTACATAGTCTTTCCTGATACTCTAGTTTTCAGTGTCCCAGTGCCTTCCTTCATGATCAGTGCTCTACAGATGAATTAAAAGATAAAAATTATAATCATATATGTTGAATACATTACTAAAAATAGCTTAAGGTTTTCACAAGACCTTATGATAGTTGGCATATAGATTTTTGAGATAATGCCAAAATATGTGAAAAATTAAAAGACTCAATTTCTATATCACAAAATTTTTTAAAAATATAAGCATTTTTTCTTAAACAAAGAAAACCCTATTCTCCTTAAACATAGAGACAATAGGGAGTCAGGCGGTAGCACAGAGGGTTAAGCGCATGTGGCGCAAAGCACAAGGACCTGCGTAAGGATCCCAGTTTGAGCCCCCAGCTCCCCACCTGCAGGGGAGTCGCTTCACAGGTGGTGAAGCAGGTCTGCAGACGTCTCTCTTTCTCTCCCCCTCTCTGTCTTCCCCTCCTCTCTCCATTTCTGTCCTATCCAACAACAACAACATCATTTACAACAATAGTAACTACAACAATGGTAAAACAACCAGGGTAACAAAAGGAAAAGATGGCCTCCAGGAGCAGTGGATTCAACAAAAGATTGAGGAAAATGTGTGTGTGTGTGTGTGTGTGTGTGTGTGTGTGTGTGTGTGTGTGTGTGTGTGTGTGTGTAAATAATGAACTCAACACTTAAATTTCACTCTGTTCAAGTCCAAAGGGAACAGTCTGCCATGCCCAAACTCTGACGATGACAAATTGAACAAGCAAAACTTGATGTTACATGTACCTAAAAATTTCCATCAGAAGCTTACAAAGTAGAGACTACATCTTTAACTAAATGCCAGGTCCACAACATCCTTTCCTGAAGTCCAAATTCTATGTCCCCCAGCTACATTCATGTCTGAGTTAACACTGAGTCTTAACACTATTTTGGTTGCTAAGGTTACACTATTTGGCTTCTAAGATATTAACTAAAATCTTTCAAAAGGAGCAGTAGTGATCAAATTAGTGGTTTTATATTAGCATCAATTCTATGAAGGGATTCCAAATTAGTATGAAATATTTATTAAAATAGTGCAAATTTGGGACCTGGTGCACAAGGACCCAGGTTCAAGCCCCTGGTGCCACCTACAGGGGGAATGCTTCATGAGTGGTGAAGTAGGGCTACAGGTGTCTCTCTCCCTCTCTACTTCCCCTTCTCTCAACATCTCTGTCTTTATCCAATAGTAAACAAATTTTTTTTAAAAAATAGTGCAAATTTGACAGAAATAGGAGATATTGGTTAGCATTGGAGACACTCTGTAAAAGCTTTATAGGGGCTGGGTGGTAGCACACCTGGTTGACAGCACATGTTGTAATGCTCAAGGACCTGGGTTTGAGCCCCTGGTCCCCACCTGCAAGGGGAAAGCTTTGCAAATGGTGAAGCAGTGCTGCAGATGTCTGCCACTCTCCCTGTCTATCTCCCCCTTCCTCTCAACTTCTGGCTATCTCTATCCAATAAATAAAGAAAGAAACAAAAAAAATTATAAATATAATGCCCAAGCAGATGACTCACAAGCCTATGACAGAAACTTTTCCTAGCAATGATATTTTCCATAACATGAAATAGTAACCAAAAGTATTTCAAAAAACAGTAAAAGGAAGTTGTAGCAATGAACGTTTTGTTAGAATTAATAAACATTGTGCATGCAGCATGTATTTGAATATTCGGTTCTTTGAAACATCAGGTCTTCAGTGACCAAACAAAGACTATATAATGAAGTCAGAGAAAGCAAAGAGCCTTGCAAAGGGTGAAGCTTTATGCTATTTATAAGGATCAGGCGATAGAGAATTCTTTAATATGTTGGCTTAAGGAGTTATAACAAAAGAGGGCAGGCAGTTTTACAGGTTAAGTGTTCATGTTACCATGCACAAGGACATAGGTTCAAGTCCCCAGTCTCTACCTTTAGGGAGGAAGTTTCATGAGAAGAGAAGCATGTGGCTGGTGTCTCTCTCTTTCCCTCCTTCTCTACATTTCCCCTTCCCCTCCTAACTCCTCTATGTCCTATACAATAAATAAATATATATATATATGTCTGCAAATATATATATACCTATATATATTTAGATATAGGTATATATGTGTTTAAAAATAAAAATTATAATGGGCTACTTTTGTATGAAAAAAGAAGTCTTCAAAGATAAGTTCTTAGTGTACACACAAAGTGTCCTGTATTGGATAAAGATTTTAATTGAAGTGGTACTGGGAGTGAAATTATAAAAAATTTAGTTTCCTGTTTATAATAAGTGCGGTAGTGGTCCCTTTAAGCTGCCATAACAGACTACTGCAGACTAAGGGGCTATCACAGTTCTTAACCTCAAAATTCCAAAGAAAAGTATGAGCCTATCTGTTCTCTGGTGAGATCTCTCTTCCTGACTTGTACAAAGCAGTCACTTTTTTTCTATGTCCATCTAATAACATCTGCCATGGTAGGAGACAAAGAGCTCTTCTCTGTCTCTTCCTCATTTTAAAGACAAAGTCCTAGAAAATTAAGGCTCCACTTTGTGACTTAACTTATTATCACTAAAGACAGTCATACTGACGGTTAGCACTTGAAAATAGGGATTTAGAAGAGACAATTCTATCACATGTGCTAAAACAGAAATGTTTAAATCCACCCATCAGGACATGTCTTTTTAATGAAGAGCTGCATTAAATCAAGAGATGCCATTATTAGCTGGCAGAAGTTCCTATAGAAAAGAAAATTTGAGACAATTACAAAAGCGGAAGTTCCCTCCCTTATCTATTGGGAAGCAGCCCATAGAGAATCCAATGGTTGTGCACTCTGTGTCCCCTTAATGCTTTGAATGAAGAATTCACATCTGTCACCAAAAACCCCATGCTTTCCTAGCCCAACTTGTCAAGCTATGTTATAGTTTGGGTCTCATATACTTGTCTGAGTAGTGTGAGTGATGAGAGGGCATGCCAGGTAAGTAGAAGAAACTATTTACAGAGCACTGTAAAACTCAAAAAAACTCTAGAGAGATAAAAATTCAAACTTGGAAATCGCACTGTCACATTACAGCAAACTATCGAACTGACCTGATGAGTCTTCCCAACTACCTGGCTGGGAAGTTTGAGGAGCCTACGAGTTCATCACCAGTCATGTTATTTCTGGATTTGGGTTACTTCTGAGTGCATTATTATGGTATTTCACTGCATTTCAACGTAATGATTAGTTAAATTTTAATGACTTGTTCAGAATAATAACATGTGCTTTGATACTAATTTTTGCGACCATCAATTCTATAGAAAATTGGAATTCCTTTTCTACTTCGTGGTGAAATCTATAAGGATATCTTTAGGCTATGCCCTATTCATGTTTGGAAGGCAGAGTCTGGTAACAAGAATGAACCTGACCATGAAAGGGAGACAATAAAAAAAGTAGGTTCCAGAGATAAGATCAGGAGACATAATAGGATATTGGCTAATAAGTTGACCTTGAAAAGGTGACTTTTCCACCACCTGGTAGAGTTATCTGACAAATCCTTCATTTTTTCTGCAAGTCACAAGTTCTTATCTATAATCATGTTCACTCACTCTCCCAGGTGCGCCACCACTCAGCCCTTATCTGAAATCAAATAAAAGTCTCTGCCTAATAGGGTCATTCTGAAGTTCAAAGGCTGTAGTATCTGTGAAACACGGGGTGCCTCCTATATCCCAGGGTCTCAAATAGTGATTATTCAAATGATGCTGAAAAAAACAACTTTCCATTCTCTGAAATGCTTCATGTTCATGAGATATTTGTAAATTAATGTTCAACTTCAAGAACAGACCTTTAGATGAGTTTCTGCTTAGTTTAAAATACTGCTTTCCAGTATTTTAACAGGTATACTAACATTACTGCTCTCTATCATTTGATAGTATTAATTAGAGGTCTAACTTTAGATGAGTATTAGATTGAGATAGAGATAAAAGGCTCACAATTTCTCCAGCACTGTGTTTATAATAAATATGCAAGTCCTGAGAACATTCATTTTCCAGATGAAAGCACAAAGGTCTAGAAAAGTTAAATGAACTGTTTAAGTTATTCTATCTTCTAAATAATTCTTCTGAAATTTGATGGCTTCTTTATAAAGATTATGATGATGCATATTATAGTTCAGGAGTCAGCAAACACTTTTTTGACTATTGACAGTGGGTAAGCATACAAGGCAGCCTGTGTTTTGATGAAATGTTATTTGTAAACACAGATAGCAGGTCAGACTGGGTTTACAGGCTGTGATTTTCTGACCCTTGTCCTAGTTAATAGTTATATTACATAGTTTAACAAGAAAATTGTGTTCCTTTGTGTGTATTGCCAAGGGAATGTCTTTACTTTCTACTTTGTCTAGATCATAAGAAAAAAAAACTTTGTTCCATATCCCATTCAAAATTGTGTATCATTTGTCATTTTTATCCCAAGATATATATTTTAGGCAGGTTATCATAGGTGTCACTGTATACACAATGAATATATATAAATGTGTAATCAAATGAATAACACATAAAGAAATTATTAGCTTTTACTGAGGAAGAGCATCTGCAATATAATATGCCTCCTAGTGACATAAATTTGTCAGATATTTATAAACTAGCTCCTGTATGTCAAGTGCTCTGTTAAGAAGTAGGGTTGTTACAGCACAAATGGTAGGCACTCCCCTCACTCTCCAACGGGAGGCTGGGTCAACATACTTTGCCACTGTAGGAAGCATGGTCCTGAAATGAGTGCAGCCTAGAATGTTCCCAGCTGTGACCATGGACTGCAGGCTCAGAGTGACAGGAACTCAGAGGTTACACAGGCTTCTGTGCTAAGCAGGAAAAGATATGGGCCCTAGCTCAGATCCATGAGGTTGCAGTTAAAGGTATTTATATACCTCCCTCATATTTGGGAGCTACTCTTTGTTGTTAGCCAGCTTTCTAGGCCTTTTCTCAACCCTGACACCATCTTCCTAGACAAGACTTTTAGTCCATCTGAATGCTAGCTATCGGCTTAGCCAAAAATCCATCAAACGATGGGCCCCTTGGAACACACCTAAAATAGACTTCCTAGTTTCTTCCTACAAGAAGACCCCTAGTTTCATCTACTATAGTCCTACTGTAGTTCCTATTTATTTTTTTAATATTTATTTGTTTATTCCCTTTTGTTGCCCTTGTTTTATTTTTGCAGCTATTATTGTTGTTGATGTTGTCACTGTTGGTTAGGACAGAGAGAAATGGAGAGAGGAGGGGGAGACAGAGAGGGGGAGAGAAAGACAGACACCTGCAGACCTGCTTCACCGCCTGTGAAGCGACTCCCCTGCGGGTGGGGAGCTGGAGGCTCGAACCCGGATCCTTAGGCCAGTCCAGTCCTTGAGCTTTGCGCCACCTGCGCTTAACCCGCTGCGCTACACCCCAACTTCTGGGTTCCTGTTTATTAAACAGTTTGTCCTGCTTTTTATCTTACCACGTTTCAGCCACTAAGTTGCAGAGGCTACCATGACACTATTCTGACTTTCCTGGTCACATGAACTCACCTGTGTGTCCCAGAATATTGCCTCTCTGGAGCCCTGGCCCACTGAGGACGGGTGGAGACAGGCTGTAGTGTGGATCAGCCTGCTGGCCATGTTCAGTGAAGAGACAATTGCAGCAACCAGACATTCTGCCTTCTGCATCCCATGGGGAGTTTTGTTGCATACTCCCAGAGGGATGAAGAGTAGAGAAGCTTCCAGGGGAAGGAATCTCTGATGGTGGTTACGTGTGGAGTTGTACCCCTATTATCTTACAATTTTGTTGATTATTATGAGATCACTAATAAAAAATTAAGGTAAAAAATGAAGTAGGATTGTATAGGAGTTAAAGATAAAAACGATTCCTTTCAGGGGACTCGGGCAGCAGCGCAGCGGGTTAAGTACACGTGACGCAAAGCTCAAGGACCAGCTTAAGGTTCCCGGTTTGAGCCCCGGGCTCCCCACCTGCAGGGAGGTCGCTTCACAGGTGGTGAAGCAGGTCTGCAGGTGTATACCTTTCTCTCCCCCTCTCTGTCTTCCCCTCCCCTCTCCATTTCTCTCTGTTCTATCCAACAACAATGACATCAATAACAACAACAACAATAATTACAAAGAACAAGGGCAACAAAAGGGATAATAAATGAATATTTTTAACAAGAACTATTCCTTTCCCAAGAATTCAAGTATAAGAGGCAAATATATATGGCACTGAATCTGTGAAAGTTCTGTTGACTTCGGCTACTCAGATATAACAAATGGACTATTATCATAGAAGTACTTTAGGCTTCCTATAGTCCCAATCCCTATTGCACTGATAATCAAGAAATATAAGAACATACCTTTCAAAATAAAGAGTCAAATCAGAGCCACATTTATCTTGAATTGACACAAGAAGAGTAAAATCCAGAAAAAGCATTCTTTATGTGTGTCTTTTTCTGGTCATCTCCTTGCTTTTTTTTTTTTTTTTTTTTTAATTCAGTGCTAAAGTTCTCAAATTGGGTATTGGCTTTTTTGGTCCCAGTATCATTGGAGAAGTGAGTTATATAAATTTTATCTTTTATAGCATTAATTCTTTAATCCTTATTTTTAGGCTTAGTGGTTTTCCCCAAATGCATTCTCTGATTTTTTTTTTCTAATATCAACCATGCAACTAGAACAGAATGGAGCATAAATAAGTCTTAATGTTCATTGCATAAAATGCATGAGATACCACAAAACTACCAGTACTAAGTTGACAATCCCAGGAAGTTGAATCAAGTGCCAAAATATGTGGGGAAATTACCAACACATAAAATTTTTTTAAAAATTATAGAAAAAGAAGTGTCTTAAATTATCATGCCAGAGCTTCAGGGGACACGATATTAAGAAAGGGTTTGGGAACCAGTCATATCATCTGAATGAGCTAAGTGGGTTTCATGTGTCACAACCCTGGGATATGAGTCTTTCAGAACATGGTGAATGATGCTTTGAGTGTTATAATAGGTCTAAAAAAAAAAGAAAGAAAGAAAAAAGAAGTGAAAGCATTTGATTTAATGCGTAGACATCAGTTCTGTCTGCCAAAGCTCAAGGAAGACATCTATGAGCCCATCAATCAAAATTAGGATCTCTGTGTTGAACAAATGACATCCAAATCATAAAGCTGCCGTCATTTAAAATGCATTTTTAAATCACTGCTCCACTATCATTTATAATGGGCATATTTTTAACTCTAATAATTAATCAACTCTGACATGTTTCCTTTCTTCTCCCCCCACCCCCGCCCATCTTCTCTGACATCTTTCTTTTAAAAGAAATCATGTTTAATTTCCTGCATGCATGCAGAAAACCAGCCAAGGTATACAAATTTCTAGATTTTCAACGACAAAGGGGCCTTGGAGGTTTATAAATTAAGCAAGTTGAAAAACGATCTTCAGCTTCGATAGTGTCTTGACATACATGTATCATGATCGGTGTGATACTCTGCTGGGAATACAATCACCTCAGTGTGATACTCCGCTGGGAATACAATCACCTCAGTTGTGACTGCACTGCAGAAAGGCAGTGCTTGAGAATGATAGGCCTCGAGCGTACAGCTACATCACATTTCTCCACCTCTCTAGGAACAAGCTCATCAGATAATTTCTCTTAAAGAGATTCCAGTACTGTAATTTGCCTCTGCTTTAATCAACAGTGAGATAATATAGAAGCCGCATTAAATGATTCAGAATGATTTAGTCGGCAGGAAACCCATTAGCCTAACCATATTTTCCCATACTTTTCAGCACCATGTCCTGTCATCTGGAAATAATAGGTACCATAAAAGCAAATTCTGAAAGCTTGAGAAAAAAAAAAAACAACCTAGAATAGAGCACCCAGTGTTTATTTGGAGGTTGATATTACCACAAATTAATCAAAATGATAATTTTTTCCAGTATATTTGAATTTGATTTCCATATGAAAGAATGCTAAAATGTTACATTTAAGCATGATATATTTACATATTTACTAACATCAGACTGGAATATTCCAGATGTGCAAACTTACAATCATACTAATGTAGATGTTTGCATTTCTAGTAAATGATGGCATAAACATAATCATATATATATATATATATGGAGTAGGGAAGTGGCAACTTGAAAAGATAGCCAGGGCATATAAAAACATTTTGAGTTCATAGTCTTTCTAGGGATTCATGTCTTATTATTTCAATATGTCTTAAATGCGTTGAAAATGAACATTAAAAAATTTAAATCCTCTGTTTAAATTAATGTGGTTGGTGGGTGAAAGGAGTGAAAAATCTAGGATGTGATCATCCACATACTCTGACTACTCGATACAGTTGCCTTTGTGGACTCTCTTGGGTGAGTATTAATTGACAGTGCTCTCACTTTCTAAAGGATAGATTCCCTAGACCTTCCTCCATCCCTCAGAGCAGAGCATCATAGCAGTCTATGCTATCATGTGACTATTTTGTAGCCACCAGACTGAAGAGTTGGGAGAAATAAGGTTTCAGATGACTGGGTGATAGCAATAGCTAGAATGGACTCACTTTTTGTAATTGCAAGAAAATATCCAGTTATAAGCACAAGGAGAAGTTGGTAGCATTATAGGTTTAAATAGAAAAACACAAATGTCAATAAGAATCCTGGGATCCTACTGCAAATTTCAAATTTTACTAGGTCTTTGGAAGATGAAAGTGAAAAATAGTAATAAATGTCTGTAGGGTTGCATTTCAGTGATGCAGATTAAATATTCTCAAGCAGTCGACTGGCTTTGACACTAAAAGTACACTCTGTGGTGAAGTTACACATAATAATGGAGTCACCAGTGATTAAGACCTTGTTACCATTCTGTATTTGCCTCTTAAATTCACTGCAATGATTAAATGAGCTAATGGAAATGAAATTAATTCCATGTTTGACTGATCCTCAATAAACAGAACATTAAAAAATCTTGTTCTTATGGAAGTGATATTTGCAAGGGTAGACATGGGAAATGAATAAGTACAACAGAAAAAAAGAGCGTAAGTCTTAGGTTTGCTAAAAACCAGGGACCGGTTCGAGCCCCCGGCTCCCCACCTGAAGGGGAGTCACTTCACAAGTGGTGAAGTAGGTCTGCTGGTGTCTATCGTTCTTTCTCCCTCTCTGTCTTCCCCTCTTCTCTCCATTTCTCTCTGTCCTATTCAACAACAGTGAGATCAATAATAACAACAAGGGCAACAAAAGGGAATAAATAAATATTTAAAAAAACAACAGGGACAACACTTTTTTTTTTTAACCAGAGCACTATTCATCTCTGTCTTATGGTGGTGTGGGGGATTGAACCTGGCACTTTGGAGCCTCAGGCATGAGGTCTCTTTTGCATAATCATTATGCTATCTACCCTCTGCTGGGACAACACTTTTTGACACTTATTATGTATGTTGTTATATTTTTTTAGAAGTATCAATTCATGTAATGCTACACCCTGGTGAGGTATCTATGATAGTAATCCTCATTTTATGGATGAAAGAGACTTAAGCACAGGGAGGTTATTTAGTTCACCCAAGGTCACAGAGTTAGTATAAGAGTAAATATTTTAACCCAAGTAAATTGGCATCATGGTCAGGCACTAAGGCAATGGGCCACACAGCCTTCCACGTGCACGTGCATTAGTATTAGGGATATTATTGATGAAACAACTACCGTATGACTAGTATTTCTTTAAAACGTGGTTTTCAAAATAGAATCCCAGTGGTCTCCTAGCAGTTGTAGGATCAAAAATAACAAGGATTTCTCTCTCTCTCTCTCTCTCTCTTGTATTTTTACGTATTCATTTATTTTAGATACATACATCGAAAATGAGAGAGGAGTAAAAAAGAGGGGGTTGGAGAAGGGACACCTGCAACATTGTTTCACCACTCCCAAAGCTTCTTCCCTGTAGATGGGGACCAGGGGCTTGAACTTGGGTCCCTGTGCAATGATGTGTTCACACAACTAAATGCATCACCACCTACCTCCCCACTTTTCTCTTTATAGCCCAGCCTAAAGCAGAGTGGTTTAGGCCAAGTTTGTCTTAAGTCTGCCTTATTAACTCTTCGAGGAATAAGCAAAAGTGTTGGACTATGAACAGGGAAGATGTCTCTCTTCATGAGACCTAAGATCCCAAGCTAATAAAAATGATAAAGACTGGGAGTTGGGTGGTAGCGCAGCGGGTTAAGCGCACATGGCACAAAGCGCAAGAATGGCTTAAGGATCCCGGTTCAAGCCCCTGGCTCCCCACCTGCAGGGAAGTTGCTTCACAGGAGCTGAAGCAGGTCTGCCGGTGTCTATCTTTCTCTCCCCCTCTCTGTCTTCCCCTCCTCTCTCCATTTCTCTCTGTCCTATTCAATAACAACAACAATAATAACTACAACAATAAAACAACAAGGGCAACCAAAGGGAAAATAAACAAAATCTTTTTTAAAAAATGATAAAGACTGAAGTGTTTTGTTTCAACTTCATTGTTTAACTGAAGTACTGAAGCACCAAATGTATCGATAAAATCCCAGAATTACTTAGGTGTCTCATCTTTCATGAAATGAAATGTCGTTTGAATTTGATTTTAAAGTATCTAAGGAAACAAAATGAGGTGGGGGTGGAATCAGATGAGAGGGAAAAATATATATCTCAAATGATTTCCAAAAATACTCTACTACTCACACTACAGTTTGGGACACTGTCAGGGGAAAAACATTCAACGACTCCTTTCTTTAACTAGCCACTGCTTAAGAAAATTTTGTGTTTATTCTGTGGGAGTATTTGGGAAGAACGAGTTTAACTTGGCTACCCTGGAAGTTGTTTTTTGTTGTCTGGGTTTCTTAATGTTAGTATTTTAGTATTTGGGATAACTTTGTTTTCTCTAGGGTGGAGGAATCAACTTTTCATACAATTTAGTGGTTATATGAAACCACCTCCGTTGGACTCTCATGCATTCCACATACTATATATAATACATACTATGGCTGGATTTGTTTTCCCAAAATACGAGAACTCCTGCATCAAAGTTGCTCAATTTCAGAAAGATTTAAACCACAGGGAGGATAATTCTAGATGGCACCAAACTGCAGGGGTTTCCTAAGCAGAATGCATAGCCTTTCACCTCTCTCTTATGTCTTTGGTCCTATGGCATGGAATCTCGATTTAAAAAGCTACTATATTCTGAGTTAGTGTGTATATCTGAGTAAGAAGGCCACTTGATGTTGTCTCTAATGAATGCAAAGCATAAAGCTCCTGTTCCTGGGTCCATCCATCATCTTCCTCTACCCTTTCACATTCTGGCCCTCTCTCCCTCTAAATGTAGAAAGGGAACACACACAAACCAGAGTCCCAGTGTGGTCCCCAACTGTGTTATTGCCCCTTCTACCTCAAGAATATTATGCAACCTTTAAACAGCACCAAACTAGACTCTAACTCAAGGTAACACAAGTCAGGCTGATTATGACTGAACTCACTAAGCAGCATATGAGAGTGTTTTTAAGAAGGTAGAATGAGAAATTTTCAGTATTTTTTGTTTTTAGTTTATGAAACAGACCAGTAATTTTTCTCCATTTAGTTATCATTGCCAATTTGGAATGAGATAGCTATAAATAATGCATGATAGTATTAGAGAGAATAGAGGCAGAGAAGAAGCCCTGGTGCGTGTTGGAAATTGCAGAAGAGACACAGATTGGTGCATACCATAAGCCAGGATTACCTGCAAGCCACCATCCAGCAGACTCTTAACCAGTGCCAAGCAAGTCAGTTACAAAGAAAAAGCAACTGGTTGGGGGGTGCGGGGGGGGGGGGCTGGGGAGGGGGGTGTACCTGCATAAGGCAGTGTAACTGAGGAAACCTCATAAAACTCAAGACTTTGACCTGCCCCACCCAGCCCTTCCTGTTGCTTCTCTTGTGGTAGGTGACTGCGACCCAGCTCCCCCAAACCCTTAGGAGTAGAGAATCTCATGTGATGAGTCTGGTAATGTGTTTCTGTCTCCTCACTCCTTCGAAATCATTAAAATACTTGTGCTTAAATTTAATTTGCTCTCTTAAATAAACTTGCCCTTAATTCTTGCAATAAATCTCCTTAATGTGCTAATAGTTTCTGTCCTTAGTGGCCATTCCCATGTTTGGTTAAACATTTTCCTAATGCAAGAAAGAACTTAGAAATTCCCAAAAAGAGGTTGGGAATTATCTGATGGCAGTGGTAGATTAGTGTCTAACTTCAATTTAAAAATTCAATATGGAACTATAAATGTGTGTGTGTGTGTGTGTTTATATAAAATTGAAAAGTATTCAATGTAAGAACTGCTTAACGGGATGTGGAGAGGGTGAAGAAAGACCAGCTAGGGTTGGGAGACAGAATAATGGTCACGCAAACAGTCTTACGTGCCCTGGTTAAATCCTCAGTACCACCATAAACCAGAGCTGCACAGTACACAGCTCTGGTCTCTCAGCACTCAGTTCTCTCAGTCTACCTTTCTCTCTGTATTTCTCTCATTAAAATAAATTAAAAATAAAGTAATTTAACAAAGAAAGAAAGAAATACCATAAGCAGCACTAGGACTTAGAGTAATACCAACCCTAAACCCAACAAGACAAGAATGAGGGTTGAGTGTATTCCACAAGCAGTATGGCTTTAGGGAGGAAATTGAGGCCACAGCAGGAGGTCAGTCACTGACATCCTCTTGTCTGCTTCAGTTCTTTTACTAACCTAAACAACAGGAAGCCAAAGGGCAAGGAAGTTCTTTACTATAATCTGCACAGGTCAATCTCCAGAATGTATGCATAGAAAAATGCACATAAACCCTAACGAGTGAGATGACAGATAGATAGATAGACAGATAGACAGATAAGAGGGTGGAGTCAAATAGCTTAATGGTTATGCAAAGAGATAAGAGAGAAAGAAAATGATGCACACAAAAGATGATAAAAATTAAATGTTAAGGGAGTTGGGCGGTAGCACAGCGAGTTAAACACACATGGTGCAGAGCTCAAGGACCCGTGTAAGGATCCCGGTTCGAGCCCCCGGCTCCCCACCTACAAGGGAGTCGCTTCACAGGCGGTGAAGCAGGTCTGCAGGTGTCTATTTTTCTCTCCCCCTCTCTGTCTTCCCCTCCTCTCTCCATTTCTCTCTGTCCTATCCAACAGTGAGGATATCAATAACAACAACAATAACTACAACAATAAAACAACAAGGACAACAAAAGGGAATAAATGAATAATTATTTTTAAAACATGAAATGTTAATACCAGTATTAGTAAGATGGATGTGAAAGTGGCATGATAGAATCATTAACAGATGCATGCAGTTTATTTGAAAACTATTGAATTCAAACATGTTTACATGCTGAAAATCCTTTGTATTAAACTGACATTAGGTAAAATGTGAAAGTCGTTTCTCCTGCCAAGACCCATCTAAAAAAGTAAGTTGAAATTGCATAGGCAACACCTCCATGAATAAAAATACCAAAGTATTGCTTTCTTTCAAAATAAATTGCTTTATACTTTGAGAGAAAAGAGAGTGTAATAGGATCTTTCCCATTCTCTCTTTGCTCTGGGATTTTAAAAGGGAATTCTGCTACATTTTCAATTCAGGCTGAGAAATCAAGACTGTGAGATTCTGGAAATTGCAAAATGATCATTTTACCAATAAAAAAGGTTCTGGGCTAGGCTGATTGTTTTTCTAAGCTGAACTCAAGTCAGAGGATAAACATTCCTGTTCAGTACCTACAATTATTCAAAGAATCACCATACTAAGAAATACTGAAGAAAAACAAACAAACAAACAAAAGATAGGAAGGCTAGAAAGAGAGAGGGAGGAAGGGAGGAAGGGAAGGAAGGGAAGGGATAGAAAGAAGGAAGGCAGACCCAATTACAACCATCTACCCTAGAGCCAAGCATGAAAAGTGTTAATGAAATCATCTGTTAAGCCCATTAAATGGTGTTTCTTTTGACTGACTTACAACAGTACAATGAAATTTGGCAAATACTTCTGTTACCCTCTTACTAAAGTTCCACTTAGAACTACCATAGGATTCTGGCCTGGGATTGGTTGAAAATTTACTGAGAAAGCCAGAGGAGACCCAGAAAATGGCATAGTCACTAGGGTTTGTGACTTGTCATATGTGTGAATCTGGTTCAAGTCCCAGCACTACACAGGAGTACTACAATATTTGGGGAAGCTCTAGTAATGTTAGTGTTTGTGTGGGATGTGTGTGTGGGGGGTGGAAAACCAGATGTCTCTTCCCTCTGAGTATCTGGTTCATCACAGTAGGTTTCCACAAAGAATTGAACACATTATGGATCAAGTAAGCCTAATTTTATTAGAAAAAAGGCATAGCACCTGTACAGGTTATCTACCAGAAATGATGAGTAGCTGATTTTTTTCTGCATTTTCACATATTTTTTATTTATTTTTCTAATTATACTTTTTTTATTTATTCCATTTTGTTGCCCTTGTTTTATTGTAGTTATTGATGTTCCAGACTCTTGGAAACAGAGTTGGCAGTCAGCTGAGGTCAAGAACAAACACCTCATCACAGACCCCTGCAAGCGTCAACCCGGCTTTGACCTAGCACCTCATGATTGGGCCCTCCTCAATCGCTATCGAACAGGCCATGGCCGGTGCGCCGCTATGTTCCATCGCTGGGGAGCCAGAGACGACCCGAACTGCCCCTGCGGCTCCAGACAGACTATGACCCACATAGTCAACGACTGCCACCTCTCCAGATTCAAAGGAGGTCTCGAAACTTTACATCAGGCTCAACCTGACGCTGTTGACTGGCTACGGAAGAAGGGCAAACGCTAGAAGAAGAAGATGACATCACTGTTGGATAGGAGAGAGAGAAATGGAGAGAGGAGGGCAAGACAGGGAGGAGGAGAGAAAGACAGACACCTGCAGACCTACTTTACTGCCTATGAAGTGACTCCCCTGCAGGTGGGGCACCGGGGCTCGAACCACCGGGATCCTTACACAGGTCCTTGTGCTTTGCACCACATGTGCTTAACCTGCTGTGCTACCATCCAACTCCCTGGCTCCCTGGCTTTTTATATTCTAATTTGTCTACCAGGAGTGAACTTTCCATTGGTCATCTGTTTAAATGACCTGATTCTTTTTTTTTTTTTTGCCTCGAGGGTTATTGCTGGGGCTCAGTGCCTGCACTAGGAATCCACTGCTCCTGGAGGCCATTTCCCCCCCTTTGTGGCCCTTGTTGTTTATCATTGTTGTTATTGTTGTCATTGCTGTCATTATTGTTGGACAGGACAGAGAGAAGTCGAGAGAGAATGGGAAGACAGAGAGGCAAAAAGAAAGACAGATACCTGCAGACCTGCTTCACTGTTTGTGAAGCAATTCCCTGCAGGTGGGGAGCTGGGGCTCGAACCGGGATTCTTACACCCGTCTGCACCATGTGCGCTTGTGTGCTTAACCTGCTGGGCTACAACCCCACCCCCCTTTTTAAATAATTTAATAATGATTGACAAGATTATGGAATAACAGGGGTACAATTCCATACAATTCCCACCACCACAGCTCTGTATCCCACCCCCTATATTGGAAGCTACATTATTCTTTATCCCTCAGGGAATATGGAACGAAGATCTTCATGGAGTGCAGAAGTTGGGGGGGTTTGGTTTCTGTAATTGCTTCTCAGCCAAACATGGATCCTGTCCTCATGGTATATCCTTTCTAAGACACCCCCTTCTTTTTCCTTTCTAAGGCCTTGCCAACTGTTTTTCCCATCTAGACATTTTCCCACCATGGAATTTTGAAGATAAAGATCAGGATTTTGGTTAATTCTATAATGGCTGAGTCTTGCCCTAATTTCCCCTCTAACAATGTCTCCCCACAACATCCCTATCTAAGATAAAACAAGAACAAAAAGTTAGCCCAGGAACTTAGACCTCTCTCCACTACCACTGGTCACTTCCATAAGGAACAGCATCTTGTGGGCCCTCCCAAGACCTTGGCTTTATCACAAGGCAACAATAGTAGGGATAGCCCCAGCCTCCCTTCGGTATCCTCCCCTGCCACTTGAAAAACACTAGTCCAGAAATGAGTGCAGCCTGTAATGTTCCTCAGATGTGACCATGAGCTATAAGCTCAGACCAATAGGGACTTAGAGGTTACACAGACTCTGGTGCTAAATATATATGCCCTGGAGCAAGTTGATGGAGTTAAATAGTTAATGTAGCCACAGATTTTTTTTTTATATATAAGAATGGGAGCTACTCCCTGCCCTAATTCAACTTTCTAGCCCTTTACTCTGACACCATTCTCTCAGACAATATTTTTATCCAACTTCAGGCTAGCTATCAAACTCAAGCAAAACTACCATAAGGCCCCAGGAAAATGCTTAAAATGGTTTCCCTACCTTTCTTCTTCCCTAAAATCCTTAGTCTCATCCGTTCTGATCCTACTTTTTGGTTCCTGTTCATTAACCATATTGTCTCAACTTGGGCCATGCCACCGTCCAGACACCAAGTTACAAATGCTACCATGACTCCATCCCAACTTCTCTGGGAAGACAACCTCACCTATGTGCCCTGGACCCTCGCATCTCCAGAACTCTGGTCCACTAGAGAAAGATAGAAACAGGCTGGGTGTATGGAATGACGTGTCAACACCCATGCTCAGCAGAGAAGCAGCTACAGAAACCAGAACTCCTACCTTCTGCTCCCCATAAACAACCTTGCTCCATACTCCCAATGGGGGAGAAGTGATAGGATGAAGATAAGAGGGCTCTGCACTCCAGCTCCATCAGCACCCAGAGAGAAAGAAGGAAAAGGAGAGGGACATATGGAGGCAGCTTTGATGTCATGAGTGGTTTAGAGGGAAAGAGAGGATTGAATCAGAAAAAGGGGCAACTGTGTGTAAATGTGGGCAGAGAGTTGTAGAGAAGATGGTCGGCCCATGTCTACAACTTTAGGGGAACTGTGGTGGGTTGCAGTGGGGAGAGTGAAGATTCAGAACTCTGGTGGTGGGAATGGTGTGGATTCAAAGCCCTGTCGACATGTAATTCTGTAATATAAAAATGAATGTTAAGAATTTTTTTAAAAAGAAAAGAAAAATGTAAAAAAAAAAAAAAAGGTGGCCCAGGACTAGTGAAATCTCACATGTGAGAAGCCATGATACAGAGAGAGAGAGAGAGAGACAGAGACAGAGACAGAGAGAGATAGAGGAGAAAATGGGAGTGGTGACAGGTGTGGCTAGGAAGGAGGAAGATGGGGCTTGGATGTCAAAGGCTAAACCTGTGGGCTTCTCTCACGCTCTCTCTGTTCAGGTCACCATATGAGTATAAACTCTACTTCTCTCCCTCTCTCCCTCTGTCTCTCTGTCTGTCTGTCTCTCTGTCTGTCTGTCTATCTATCTCTCATGTCCTAACATGTGGATGTTTTTAACTTTCCTGAATAAAATTTAGAATTCCTGAAAATCATGCTCTCTCCTCAATTCTCTGTTGAGATAATTTGTGATGAACTTTTAAAATGTTGGGGAAATAAGTGTCTGCCCCTTCTCCCCCAAAACAGAAGGAAGGAAAGCAAGAAGGAAGGAAGGAAGGAAGGAAGGAAGGAAGGAAGGAAGGAAGGAAGGAAGGGTAGAAGGAAGGAAGGAAGGAAGTCAATAGCAAATCCATCCTCATGATGATTTGTCACTTTCCAAAAGTAATAATAGAGAAATGGGAGCGAAAAATGACTTTTCCAGCTGCTATGCGTAAACTACTTGACATCAAACAAACATCTTATAAGCAAGTGCTCACCTGAACTGCCCTTGCAGGGCAGGCAGCTTTGGAAGAGAGAAAGGGATAGAAGGTTGAATACATCAACACTCAAGCAGCTTATTTGAATCCCACTCTACAGCAGGTTCCAAACTCGTGGATAATTACAGGAAATAACTGTCAAATGGTTCTCATTTACAAATGAGAAAGTGCTCCTTCTCCCCCAGGCCACATCAGACAGAGCAAAGATCCAGCTACCCAGCCATTTGTTTGCTAAAATTCAGCCAAACTCAAAACATTCAACCCCTAAGATCACCATCCCACCCCCCATCCCCTGTGGAAGTCACCCCCATTTAAAATTTTTTTAAAGAATGTTTTATTTTTTTATTTTTTTAAAATCAGTTCTTGCCCCCCCCCTTTTATTGTCCTTGTTTTCTTATTGTTGTTTTTATTTATTTCATCTTTGCCTTTCGGTTTCTTCCTGTACATAACGATTGTCCCCTGTCTGTAATATGATTCCTATCACCAACTTAAGCATCGTCCAACCTCCTTCTTTCTCATCTCCTAGGTTTAATAGTTCCCTGACCATTTCTCCCTCTAGTGGGTCAATTACATGTGAAAAGGGGCTGTGTTTGTTTGACCTCTTCCCTTAGCATCTAACCAAGGCCCACTCACAGTAGACCCTTAATAAATATTTGTTCAATGCATGAATGCAATTCTCATCCGGCATTAATTATAGAGTAGCCTGCCTGAAAGCAAGTCCTTCTAATTCTTCTTATTTTTTTAACATGGGAAATTACACCAAAACTTTCCCAGAGCTTTTGTACTCACAAGAACTTTAAGGAGGACTTTGGAATCTAAGGAACAACATTTCTTGACCACAGTATTCCACCAGAGTCTAGCTTCCAACAGTCACAACAGGGCAGACAACCCTGAGACACACATGTCTAGTTAAGCCTGGACTTGTAACTTTTTTTTTTTGCTAGAATTTGTCTTTTCTATTTATATGCTAATAGTTTAATATTAAAAATACACATTGTTGGTATGCTTCTAAATTCTGCTTCTAATACCCCTTCTGTTGCATTGCTTGTGGTCTATTTACATAATCATTGTTTTCATTGGTTTAATCCCCAGTGGTTTGCACCCAATTTTCCTTCTCCCCAACACCTATCCTACATACTTCCTCTTCCTGACCCTTCCGCCTCAGGAGATATAAAAGACAGGGCTTTCCAATGAAGAGGAATTAGAAGAGATTAGATTGTTGAACTGCATCCCCGCCTGTCAATAAAGACTGAACTGCTTCCCAGCTCAGCCATGAGTCCCTGGTTTTCTGTCTCCCACCCGCAAAGCTAGAATGGCATCTGGTGTCCCAAACTGGGACCAGCACACATGACGCAAAGCACAAGGATAGCTGTTCGAGCCCCCACTCCCCACCTGCAGGGGAGCCACTTCACAGACTGTGAAGCAGGTCTGCAGTTGTTTATCTTTCTCTCCCCCACCTTCCCCTCCTCTCTCCATTTCTCTCTGTCCTATCCAACAACGATGAAATAAATAAAAACAACAATAAGAAAACAAGGACAATAAAAGGGGGGGGGCAAGAACTGATTTTAAAAAAATAAAAAAATAAAACATTCTTTAAAAAAATTTTAAATGGGGGTGACTTCCACAGGTGGGGCTACAGAGTAGCAGCAGCTGTGTTTCTCTCCTCTCCTCTCCCAGGTAAACTAGGAATACCAAAGAAGACACCTGGGACTGGGACCTCCAGAAGACAGGACTAGAATGACTTCAGGAACCCACCAAATCCAAGGTGACTGCAAACACATGTGGCTTCTGAACAGAGAGGAGCCTAGGGAGAGATTAAGTGGCTGGTAACATTCCGGCATTTTACCAGTTGAGACACCACGTCCGGTCTGTTTCACCAACAAAAAGACGGCTGAAGGAAGGAGAGGACTCCCCTAAGACTCACTAAATGCAACCATGAGTCTCCATTACTACTGCCCTCATATTCTGGAGCAGCAGCAGGGAGGCCCTGTGCTGACACCAGGGAACAGAGAACTAACCAGAAAACTCAAGATCTATACCTCCGTGGCCTATCAGTAGGGTTGTGAAAGTCTCTTTGCATAACCATTGGATTATCTCTGCCCTACCCTGCTTTATCTCTTGGTCAGGAGTCAGTGATTAAGCTAAGAAGTCTTTGAACTTATAGTTCGAAAGCCCTCAGGCTCCCATAGCCTACAGGAAAGAAAAAGAACAAAAGAGGCATTTAAGCCACTGAGCTCTAACTCAGGGATTAAAATACTATTGAAACAACTGTCAATTTCCACAACTGTGAATCCTTTAATTACCTTACTTAGACACAAGTCAATCCAGGCAAGAGTGATCAATAATTTGAAAAGTACTGAGAGACGGACCTCATAACATACTATATAAATTGGTTAAACCAACAAGAAGAAAATTGGAGAAACGAGCCAGGACAAGTGTCCAGCTAAAAGGCCCCCAAAGGCTGAAGCACAAAATAGTGAGGTCAACATCCAAACACTAGTTAAGGAAATAGATAATCACAGGAGTGAGTAAAGAGTCTGAAAGAATTATCATCAGAAATGCAGAAACAACAAATGAGACTCTGAAAGAAAACACTAATTATCTCAAGGTTATTGGAGAGCTGAAAGCTGAAATAGCTGAGCTTAAGATACAACCAGCTGAACAAGCTAAAACAGTATAATAACAGGGTAACAAAATAGATAAACTCCAGAAAACAGTAGAGGGGAGAGACAATAGAATAAATGAGGCTGAAGACAGAATTAGCAAGATTGAGGATGAATTAGAGACAACTAAAAAAGAAGTAAGAGATCTCAAAAAGAGATTAAGATATACTGAAAACAACAACATAGACCAATGGATGACTTCAAAAGAAATAATATACACATTTTAGGCTTTCCAGAGGAAGAATGACAGGGAGGGTAACAAAAGCATTCTTCAGAACATAATAGCTGAAAATTTCTCTAGTCTAGACAACATAAGTCATAAAGGTTCAAGAAGCCCAGAGGGTCCCAAACAGAATTAGCCCAGACTTAAAGATACCAAGACACTTCATATTTAGAATGGAAAGGAATAAGGATAAAGAAGGCTTCAAGAGAAAAAGAGTCACCTACAAAGGAAAACTCATAAGATTAGCAGCAGACTTCTCCACACAAACACTACAAGCCAGAAAAGAATGACAAGATATCTATTGAGTGCTCAATGAGAAAGGCTTTCAACCAAGACTACTGTATCCTACTAGACTGTCATTCAGACTAGCTGGGGGTATAAAAATCTTCTCAAACAAGCAACAGTTGAAGGAATTAACTATCATCAAGCCTGCCATGAAAGAAATTCTGAAAGGTCTCCTATAAACAGTCAGACCACCATAAATATAGCATAGATCTGAAAACTCTAAAACTCCACAAGAATGGCATTAAAATATCTTCAGCCTTTGATATCAATAAATGTCAATGGCCTGAATTCACCTATTAAAAGGCACAGAGTAGGAAGATGGAGCAGAAAACACAACCCAACAATATGCTGTCCACAGGAAACCCACCTAACTCAACAAGACAAACACAGACTCAAAGTGAAAGGATGGAGAACTATCATACAAGCCAATGGCCCACAAAAAAGAGCAGGAACAACTATTCTCATATCTGACATGATAGACTTTAAAATAAATAAAATCTTAAAAGATAGGGATGGACACTACTTAATACTTAGTGGATCAGTCAATCAAGAGGACTTAACAATTATTAACATCTATGCACCCATGAGAAGCCATCTAAATACATCATACATCTACTGAAAGAGCTACAGCAATATATTAACAGCAACACAGTCATAGTAGGGGACTTCAACACCCCATTCTCTAAACTTGACAGATCATCCAGGCAGAAAATCAATAAAGACATGATGGAGCTAAACGGGGAGATAGATCAACTAGAACTATTGGACATATTTCAGAGTCATTCATCCCAATAAACTGGAATACACAATTTACTCAAGTCCACATGGGTCACTCTCAAGGCTAGACCATATGTTAAACCACAAAGACAGCATCAGCAAATTCAAGAACATTGAAATCATCCCAAGCATGTTCTCAGACCACAGTGGAATTCAACTAAAATTTAACAGTCAACAAAAGATTAGTAAGAGTCTTAAAATGTGGAAGCTCCACAGTACACTACTTAACAACTACTGGGTCAAAGAGGAAATAAAGGAAGAAATCAAATGTTTAGAGAGTTCAATGATAACGAAGACACAAGCTATCCAAATATTTGGAACACAGCTAAGGCAGTACTGAGAAGGAAGTTAATAGCCATACGGACACATATTAGGAAACAAAGAAAACGCACAAATAAACAGCCTAATTGCACATCTTAAAGACCTAGAAGAAGAAGAAGAACAGAACCCTAAAGTAACTAGACAGACAGAAATCACTAAAGTCAGGGCAGAAATCAATAACACTCAAAATAAGAAAACCATGCAAAAGATCAACAAAGTATATTTTGGTTCTTCGAAAGAGTGAACAAAATCAACAAACCTTTAGCCAGATTCACAAAACAGAAAAGAAGAAAAAATAAATCAGATCATAAATGAAAGAAGAGATGTTACAATAGACACAAAAGAAATTCAACATATCATGCGAGGCTTCTATGAACAACTATATGCCACCAAGCTACAGAACCTGGAAGAAATGAATGATTTCCTAGATACCTATGAACTCCCAAAATTAAGTAAAGAGGAACTAGATAATATGAACAGGCCCA
The DNA here is from genome assembly GCF_950295315.1 of Erinaceus europaeus. Lineage (NCBI taxonomy): Eukaryota > Metazoa > Chordata > Mammalia > Eulipotyphla > Erinaceidae > Erinaceus > Erinaceus europaeus. The sequence goes on along the minus strand of NC_080164.1, from coordinate 173,333,944 downwards.
TCACAGCTAATGAAATTGAGACAGGTATTAAAAATCTTCCCAAGAATAAAAGTCCTGGACCAGATGGTTTCACAAATGAATTTTATAAAACCTTCAAAGAAGAACTAATACATCTACTTTTAAAAGTCTTCCAGAAGATTGAAGACACTGGAATACTGCCTTCCAGCTTCTATGAAGCCAATATCACTTTGATACCAAAATCAGACAGGGACACAACCAAAAAAGAAAACTACAGACCAAAATATCTGATGAACATAGATGCAAAAATACTGAACAATATTCTAGCCAACCAGATACAGCAATATATTACAAAGATTGTTCATTATGACCAAGTGAAGTTTGTCCCAGGAATGCAAGGCTGGTTTAATATACATAAGTCAATCAACATGATCCACCACATCAACAAAAGACAAAAAATACATAGTTATATCAATAGATGCAGAGAAAAACTGACAAAATAAAACATCCCTTTATGATCAAAACTCTACAAAAAAAATGGAAATAGATGGAAAATTCCTCAAGATAGTGGAGTCTATATACAGCAGACCTACATCCAACATCATACTCATGGTGAAAAACTGGAAGCATTTCCCCTCAGATCAGGTACTAGACAGGGATGCCCACTATTACCAATATTCAACAGAGTGTTGGAATTTCTTGCCATAGCAATCAGGCAGGAGCAAGGAATTAAAGGCATACAGACTGGAAGAGAAGTCAAACTCTCCGTATTACAGATGACATAGTATACATAGAAAAACCTAAGGAATCCAGCAAGAAGCTTTTGGAAATCATCAGTCAATACAGTAAGATGTTAGACTACAAATTTAACATTCTAAAGTCAGTGACATTCCTCTATGGAAACACTTAGAATAAGTTGAAATCCAGAAATCAATTCCTTTTACTATAGCAACATAAACAATAAAATATCTAGGAATAAACCTAACCAAAGAAGTGAAAGACTTGTATACTGAAAATTATGAGTCACTACTCAAGGAAATTGAAAAAGACACAATGAAGTGGAAAGATAGTCCATGTTCATGAGTTGGAAGAATGAACATCATCAAAATGAATATACTACCCAGAGCCATATACAAATTTAATGCTATCCCCATCAAGATCCCAACCACATTTTCAAAAGAATAGAACAAATGCTACAAATGTTTATCTGTAACCAGAACAGACCTAGAATTGCCAAAACAATCTTGAGAAGCAAGAACAGAACCGGAGGCATCACACTCCCAGATCTCAAACTGTATTATAGGGCCATTGTCATCAAAACTGCTTGATACTGGAACATGAATAGACACACTGACCAGTGGAATAGAATTAGAGCCCAGAAGTAAGACCACATACCTATGGACATCTAATCTTTGACAAAGGTGCCCAAACTATTAAATGGGGCAAAGCAGAGTCTGTTCAACAAATGGTGTTGGAAAACATGGGTTGAAACATGCAGAAGAATGAAACTGAACCACCATATTTCACCAAATACAAAAGAAAATTCCAAGTGGATCAAGAACTTGGATGTTAGACCAGAAACTATGAGATACTTAGAGTAAAATATTGGCAGACACCTTTCTGTCTAAATTTTAAAGACATCTTCAATGAAACAAATCCAGTTACAAAGCAGACTAAATCAAGCACAAACCTATGGGACTACACCAAATTAAAAAGCTTCTGCACAGCAAAAGAAACCACTACCCAAACCAAGAGACCCCTCACAGAATGGGAGAAGATCTTTACATGCCATACATCAGACAAGAGTTTAATAACCAACATATATAAAGAGCTTGCCAAACTCAACAACAAGAAAACAAATAACCCTATCCAAACATGGGGGTAGGACATAGAATATTCACCACAGAAGAGATCCAAAATGCTGAGAAACACATGAAAAAGTGCTCCAAGTCTTTGATTGTCAGATAAATGCAAATAAAAACAACAATGAGATAGCACTTCACTCCTGTGAGAATGTCATATATCAGAAAAGGTAGGAGCAACAAATGCTGGAGAGGTTGTGAGGTCAAAGGAACCCTCCTACAGTGCTGGTGGGAATGTAAATTGGTCCAGCCTCTATGGAGAACAGTTTGGTAAACTCTCAGAAGGCTAGAAATGGACCTACCCAATGATCCTGCAATTCCTCTCCTGGGGATATATCTTAAGGAACCCAACACACCCATCCAAAAAGATCTCTGTACACATATGTTCTTAGCAGCACAATTTGTAATAGCCAAAACCTGGAAGCAACCCAGGTGTCCAACAACAGATCAGTGGCTGAGCAAGTTGTAGTAAATATGCACAATGGAATACTACTCAGCTATAAAAAATGGTGACTTCACCATTTTCAGTGGATCTTGGATGGACCTTGATAAATTCATGTTAAGTGAAATAAGTCAGAAGGATGGATATGGGATGATCTCACTTCTCAGGCAGAAGTGGAAAAGCAAGATCAGAAGAGAAAACACAAGTAGAACCTGAACTGGAATTGGTGTATTGCACCAAACTAAAAGATTCTGGAGTGGGGGCGGTGAGGGAATACAGGTCCTTCAGAGGACCTAGTGGGGGTTGTATTGTTACATGGAAAACTGAAAAATGTTATGCATGTACCAACTATTGTATTTACTGTCTAATGTAAAACATTAATTTCCCAATAAAGAAATTTAAAAAATTTAAAAATACATAAAATATTAAAGTTTACAGGTGTCTATCTTTCTCTTCCTCTCTATATCCTCCACCTCTCTCGTTTTCTCTCTATTGAGTAAAATAAAAAGTGAAAAAAAATGGCCAGCAGGAATAGTGGACTTGACATGCAGGCTAGACCTAGTTCCAGAAATAACCCTAGTGGCAAAAAAAAAGGGGGGGGGCAGAGCAAAAAAAAAGTTCTTGACTACCTTTTCAAAGACTCAGTCAATGTACATCGAGATTCTGGCAATCTGGATCTATAAGACATTCAGTTATGACTTATTTTTGAAAATAATTTTTCTGGAGAGAGAGCAATGAAATATCCCCTTGGGGCGCTCCGTTCTTGTTGAAGAAAACCTGGAAGATTGGGCAGATGGCTTGACGCTCCTATAGAGTCGAAGATAAAACAAAAAAAGTATATATGCTTTTTATACAACCTGCATGTCTCCATCATTTATGAGTCTACGTTAGAGTCTTTGAGGTTTTTATGGGAGAATTGAGAAACTAACACGAGTAGTAAAAACACCAGAAATATCTGTTTACTTGGCAAAGCAATCCCATGACATCTGTGGGCCAAAACAGTGCATCATCAATGAAATTGGTTTGGATTTTCATCTTAGTTTGGGAGAGGACCAAGAATCAAGTCTCCCTCTCTCTCTTCTCTCTCTATCCCCCCCCCCCTTATAAACACACACACACACACACACACACACACACACATCTTTGGCAAAAGGATTAATTTCATGGAAGTTGGAAGCAGGAGATCTGGTCTCTAGAGAAGGTGAAACACTCTGCCTACCTCCAGTTTTCTCTGTGTGCCCTGTTTGGGTGGTTTTCCTTCCTTGCTGACACCTTCTCACATCTTGTGTCACACCTGGCCTTTCTGATCTTCTTTTCCTCTACCCAAAGTCCTTCAGATTCGAAAGCTATAATAGTGTATAAAAAATTACAGGGAGGCTCAGAATCACTGGGTATCTCCCACGTGTATAAGAGGTATTATGTTATTAATAAATTCATCTTTTCTTTTTCTTCTTTTTTAAATTTTTTATTATCTTTGCTTATTTATTGGGTAGACAACCAGAAATTGAGAGGGAAGGGGGAGACAGAGAGGAAGAGAGAGAGAAACACCCGGCAGCGCTGTTTCCACTTGCATAGATTTTTCCCTGCAGGTGGGGACTGGGAGCTCGAACCCTGGTCCTTGTGCATTGTAATGTGTGCTCAGTCAAGTGTGCCACCAACTGGCCCCAGTTTTCTTTCTCTTACTGAGATGCCTCAAGTTTACTTAATTACTTGCCCAGCTTTGCATGACCCAAAGGATACAGGGTTTTTTTTCTCTAACCCCTCAGTTTTAGTCTGCTTGAGAACTTAAAGTTAGCAAGACATACCTCAGATACCTCGAGAAATTGAGTGCAAGAATAACAGAAGTAAAAATCTGGTGGAAAAAAAAAAATTCCGGCAGGGGTAGATAGCATAATGATTATGCAAACAGACTCCCATGCCTGAGGCTCCAAAGTCCCAGGTTCAATCCCCTGCACCACCATAAACCAGAGTTGAGTAGTGCTCTGGTTTAAAAAAAAAAAAAAAAATCTCTGGTGGAGGATAGAAACAGACTTAAGAGTGGTGAAATGTATGTGTTTGTTGCATTCTTTTTAAATTATTTTTTATATTTCTTTATTTCCCTTTTGTTGCCCTTGTTTTTTTATTGTTGTTTTAGTTATTTTAGTTGTTTTTATTATTGATATCGTCATTGTCAGATAGGACAGAAAGGCATGGAGAGAGGAGGAGAAGACAGAGAGGGGGAGAGAAAGACAAATACCTGCAGACCTTCACCGCCTGTGAGGGGACTCCCCTGCAGGTGGGACGCTAGGGGCTTGAACCGGGATCCTTATGCTAGTCCTTGCGCTTTGCTCCATGTGGCTTAATCCACTGAGCTACAGCCTGACTCCCTGTTGTATTCTTATTGAATGAGATACTAGTAGGTTTTCAGATTGATTCCCTCTGGGTTCATAAGCTCTAGGGTCCAGCTAAGGCAGGTACTCCTACCACACAGTTCAGAACTTGCTTCTAATAATAACAACCTTCCCTGCCCCTTTTTATTTGGTTGTTGCTGGAGCTTCAGTGCAATGGGCAGATTTTTCATAAAGAAAGACAGAGATTCAGAGAGAGGGAAAGACTACAGTACTGAAGCTTCCTCCATCTCTAACTGGAGCCAGGTTCAAACATGGAAGATGAACATGAAAGCAGGTGTATACTATCAGGTGAGTTAGCTGCTGGCCCCAATACTAACAACTCTTATGAGTAGTTCTTCCCTAGTTTTATTCCTACTTCTAAACAAGACTCAATTATTTATATAAATCAGTTTAATAAATATACAAGCAGAAAGAGGAGTCACACATAAACCATAAAATGAGCGAAGGGCTGAATTTGCCAGCAAACAAACCAACCCAAAGGATCATTAAAGTAAATGAAACAATAGAAAGAAAACAGTGAAAACAGATTTCATTCAGATTCGAAACCCACTAATGAACAGTCACACCTGAATATGCAATTTACCTAAAACACCTGATAAGTCTTGGGGTTTATTTATACCACTTTCTCCTAGAAAATATCAGGTAGGTCTTCTAGCTTGTTTTGAGTGTTTCACCAGTTTTGAGCTCAGTCTTAACAGATACATCTCAATTCAGTCCAATTTAGAAAAGTAGTTAATGAATATCTACTGTGTGTCAGACTCAGAGAAGGTTAGAAAAATGACTCCTTAATGTTAAGAAGGATAATACATCTGTGACACTCAAAATTTCCTATCACAAATGGCTTACAGGAAACAATAAAGTAGTATGTATTTCTTCATATAAAGAAATAGATTTGTCCCTTTTCTTCTTGTTTAAATTGCAGCTTGTATTCCACAATAAATTTTTGTATCCTGTTCCACATGTGTGAGAGGTGAGCAGAAAGAAAAAAAAAAAATAAAGCAAACTTCACTAGGCTTGTTTTCCTGATGAAGCAATTGAGGATTTAATTTACCCAAGGCCAACCAACTAAAACTGAGCACAACAGAAGCAATTTGTCCCCTTTTTCAATGGTGGCTAGAACAAGACACTGAAGTTCAAACTCCATGATTTCTTAACCAGATCATCAAAGGAAAATCATCAGCAATCCCCTTCACTTGGCCCATGCTTCAATAATTCATTCAATTTTTACAAACTACCATGTTTAGCCAGGAGGAACTGATAATTCTTGAGTTCTGATTATGTGACACTTGCTGTGCTAGATGTCTACATGTGAGCTCATTCAGCCCTTACTAGTACTTCTTTGATATGTATTATTTCCCTTTTGAGACACTCAGTATGAAGGAGTTAAGAAACCTGTCCATTGTTGAAGAGCTGGTAATTGAGTTGAGATTTCTGTAATTTCAGTCTTGTTTCAAGTCATTTGTCTTTACTTGTTGCCTCCAAGAAGGAAAAATTAGCTTCTCTTAACAAACCATTGGCAACTCCTGCTTGAAGAAATAAGTGAGCATGCCTTCAGCGGACCTCTCTAATAAGAACTAACCCGGTTTCCTTTGATCAGAAAGAATGCTTCAGAACCCTATGGTGTTTACAATGCCTTGCTCCAGGAATTGCTTTCTTTCCACTGAGATGTGAAACCACCAACTAGTTGCTTTGGGTAATTAAAGATCCTTTGCACCAACTCAGTGTTTCAACAGCAAATGTCCTGGGTAAATTTCAAGTAAGTAATTACATTCTGTCAATCTGAAATGCCTTTCTAATTTTTTCTCCTAACATATCCACTTACTGTACCTTTTACTGTGGCTGTAGAGAATTCTAATATAATTGAGACCACACAGTCCGCTGTCCCAACTAAGAATGAGAAAATGGACTTTCATTTAAAATGTGTGTCAAGTTCTTCTGTATCACTGGGTAGAAGCCAACATACAAATGTTGAGAGTTCATTTTTCCCTCTATGTATCAGATTTCCCATCCAAGCAACCAGAAATGAAAACTGATTATATCTTCTTTTTCTATTTCACTCTTACCTGCTGTATGTGAGTAAATCAATTTATTCATAGTATGAGAACTTTGGACTCCTTGGAGAAAAGTCTATTGAAATATTACATTTATAGCTACAGACAACTTAACACCCAAGATATTTTTAAAAGCGCTCCACTCTGGAAAAAATAAAGTGTCATCCTAAAATCCATCACACATTCTTTATTATAACAAGCCATCCTATGCCCCAAAGGGGAAAAAAAGTCTCAGCAGTAAGCCATAATTTGCAAGATACTTTTTCTCAAAGGACTTAGTAGAGAGGATTTTCCCTGCAGTAGATCATTTTAAATTTTACAGGCAAATGAGTTGAGTAAGTAAATAGTATAAGAAGAAAAGCTACATACTATTCCATAAATTAATTTCCTGAGTAAAACCCCTCAAAGAATTTGCTTTTATGACTAATCCTCTATATTCACGAATATGGTATATAATCAAGCAATTTATAAACTAGTGATCTAGCTAATAAATCTGCAATGGCCATGAAAGCAAAGCAATCATTATTAATCCTATGTAAATGTATTTGAAGTGGTTTTATAAGACATCTCTCATAGCCATCTAACACTCACTACCCCCACTACACACACACACACACACACACACACACACACACTCACTCACTCACACTCACACACCTTATCTCAATTCTAACTACAGCTTTGTAGTTATGCCTCAAGTTTTTAAATAATACAGAGGTATAAAATTGGTACAGGAACACATGACTATTTTCTCTTTAGTTTCCACCTTCTTATCACTGGGATTCTGTACCTGTATGATTCCACCACTCTGAGAGGACTCTTTCTTTTCTTTTTAGAGGGTGGGAAAAATGGAAAGAAAGAGGGGGGGAGGGAGGGGGGAAGGGGGAGGAGGTAAAGGGAGATGGAGAGAGAGAAGGAAGGAGAGAGAGAAAAGATATCATAGCACTGCCACAGCTCATGAAGCAGGTATTTCCATGTGTTGGCTGGGAGCTCATATACAGCTTCTCATGATGGAAAGTATGTACTCTATTCAGTGAGTTATATCTCCCAGTCCCCTATTTCCATTCCTTATACTATCTGACCATTTTATCTGATTCCAGAAAAATTATGCCATATATATTTTTTAAACTGTCAAAACCAGATTACTGTCAAAAATCGGCTGTTTGCTCAAAGTCAATAATACTAATATACCGTATTGATCACATAAGCATTCTTATTATTATCCTCACCATGGCTGTACTACTCTGAGTCAGCTTGTTCAGACAGAGAGGGAAAGACAGAGACAGAGAGAGACTGTGATATCATATAGCACAAAAGCTTACTTCAGTGCCATGAAGACTAGGGACTCCAACCTGGGTTGTGCACATGACAAAGCAGGTACATTCCTAGGTGAGCTATGTCATTGACCTAGAACCCCATAGTTTTTAATTGAACAAACTATTCGGAGGTCACAGTCACATTTAAACTGAAAGAAATGGAAAATTGTTGTATTAAGATTATTATCTAGGCATGGAAGATGGACAAATATCAAAATGCTCTTCCACATTCAGTCAATTAACCATTCTTATGTAATCCTGATTTTAAATCTTTGCCTCACCCCCCCCCCCCTTTTTAGGTCTTTAAAGTAGAATTTGACCAAAATTATTTCCAAGTTGTTTTAAAACACAAGGTAAATTGTTGAGTGGCTCAGCTGAAAAGTGTGTGGGTGTGTGTGTGTGTATGTGTGTGTGTGTGTACACACACGCACGTGCTCGAGCATTAGAATGATCAACAGTAAGTGGATAGTAGAGCAACAAGCTAAAAGAATGCTCAAGTTGGAGCAGGTCAGTAAAAACTGTAAGAACTTGAAGCCAGTATAGGGGTATTACACTGATACTTTGAATTTTGATCAGATCTCTTAGTTAGGTTGGGGGCAAACGCTAGAAGAAGAAGTTAGGTTGGGTATCTTATCAGTCTCCAAAAGTGGAATTTAAAATAAGCAGTCAGGAGTTCCCTGGTCAGCACTTATAAGGTAATTTTCATGATGAGACTCTCGTCTTCCCCTATAAGAAGGTGGTTTTGCTGGATGTAATCCATCATGCATTAGCTAATAACCCTGTCCTACTCTCTGTCTATAGAAACCTTTCATTTGAATAACATTTAGCTACCTGATTCATTAATTGTTTAAGAAAGTCAGTAAGAAATTAAAAAAAAAAGACTCAAGTCAGAAAGTCAAAATTGAACCTAAAAGGCAAGCCTATAGACTCACAAGTCAACTCTCTCTGGTTTACTCATGCTGTTATATGACCAGTGATTTTCCTTGTCACTTGCCTCTGTAATATATAAACTCCTGGTGTGTAAAAATAACCTATCTTCTCTTTAATTCAGAAAAAAAGTCTTACCACAACTTTGCATGATAAATATCATCATTGAATGTTTGCCGAATTATACGAAGCAATTCCAACCTAACTTTCTCACATTATCGTTCATTGGTTCCCATCATTAACCCCATACATCCGTTCCTGATGACATCTTATCTTAAAAAAGCAACAGAGAACCCTCTTCTCCTCTAGGAAATTAATTTTGGATTCTTTTCTCCCTACAAATGAAGTAATGACAAGGTCATGAGGACCTATAAGAAAACACTTGCCATGGGCTCAATCATCCTTTTGTTCACTAGTCAATTCTATGCTGGGAAAAGTCAATAATTTCTCTGTTACTGTAAAGGTTTTGACAGTTCCACAGTCACTAGAAAAAAATATGCCATAGGCTGTGAAGTAATCCATTTCATGAAAGCCTGACCTCTGACCGAAAATAGTGGTAAGTAGTTAACTATTTGACATGCTTCTCGTGATAAAATGTTACCTCCCCATGAAAGGGCAATTCAGCAAAGACCTTGAAGATATTAAAGGTTTTATATAGGGATGGAGGTCATAAATATTCAGAAGCTGGTCCTGAATATGTGAGTAAGTTAGGAAATGTTCAATAAATTGCCCCAAGTGATTTTTTGATAGCCATATAACAAGGGGAAATAAATTCACACGATGTCTTGTGAAACAGAACAATGATAAAGATGTATACCTTGGACTGTCAGAAAAGTTATGATGTGTTTTTCTATTCAAAAAAATGTCATGACTTTTTCAACAACCCAGTAATACTTCCCCCTCTTTTATTGAAACTGAATGTGATCACAGAAGAAATAGTGGGGCAGGAATATTTTCTGGATTGTCGTTAAGGTTCGGGGGCTCCAGCAGGCCGGGCTAGCTTCGCGGCGGCAGTAGACAGAGACGACCAGAGACACACGGCTAGGCTGAGAAGCTACAATTTAATCTTTATTCACGAACGGCAAATCACCACACCATGTGCTTCCCCATCATTCTCCCTCCGTGGCTGCTGCTGGGACTCTGGACATCCTTAGCATAGGGGGCAGGGAGAAAGTGGGGCACGAAACTAGCAAGGGCCAAACCAATTCTCTCAGAGGTGGGGGGAAGGGGAGCAAACCAATATGAAACATATCAACACTGGATCACTTCCCATTTTAGGAGAAAGCAAACAGAAACCAGATATTCTTTGAATGTGTACTTAGCTCACTATCATGTTTGGACTTAATCTTACCTTATCCTCAAAGTAACTTAACATAGAATGGCATCCTTATTTGCAGAGGCTAAAGTCAATCATCTTGCAGTGACATGAAGAAAAATCAAACATTGTGTCCACTATCACACAACTATCACCGCTACCGAACTCCCGTTCTCAACTCACCTTTCACACCTAAAATGAGTGTGGAAGTCAGTAAACATTACAAAGTCTCTATCAAGTGCCTGGTTCTAGTCTAGGTAGTAACTTGATTAGTCTCTAACTTCAAGACACCTCACAATTCGGTTGAAAAGAAGAACATTCATCAACCAGAGATGAAAAAAAAAAAGTGAAATGATGACTCTGCCAGAAATTATACCAGTAGGTAGATCACAGGACATGTCTGGGGGAGGCCTGGGTTTCATCCCTAAGGCTAAATATGCCAGAGTGGTGCACTGGTGTCCTCTCTCAGTAAGTCAATTAATAAATACTTCTTTTAAAAGAGATACATCCCATAAAAATATTTTCTTCTTCTATGTAGATTTGAAGTGGTTCAGGAACCACTCTGTTACTCTTCGAAGGAGTACCAATACTTGCTAAGAGATCTGACAGACTGGCACTAAAATGGAATTTTTAAGAGGCCTTCCACACATCAGGCATAATCTCAAAAATTCTCTGTTATAGGAAGTGATACTGTGTATAAATAAGATTAAAATTAAGCATTCAGTTCAGCAGTGATGGCCATAGGGCAAATTCCTAACCACCCAACCTCACCCACAAAGTTGGAGTGATGTCCCTTAGCACACTCCTGTGTTACTCTGCACAGCAAGCCAGTGTCACAGTTTGGGTGCTTAGTATTAGTTCTATGCAGTAACCTTCATAGTATCTATAGAAAACACTGCGGCAATGATATTATGAATAAAGAAAGAAGGAATGGACAGAAGGAGGACAGAAAGGACAAAGGGGGTAAGGGGAAAAGAAAGGAGAGCAGAGGCAACCCAAAGAGATCATCTTTTAGAATAGAACACAGCCTCAAGGAAGAAAGGAGGCATAACTGAGTTTGAGTTACTGCAGGAGCTGTCACTGAACAAATCTTCAAAACCGGGCTTACCTACTCAGGAGACCTGAGCTCTGGGTACTAACTGTCTAAGAAAGAAAAAGCTTAGCCTGAGAAGTTATTTAGGGAAACCACAAGGCTGTAACCAAGTTAAATTCCTATCACCAAAAAATGAGCAATGAGCATTTTCAGATCCAAACAAAAAGGGCTTTTATCCCAAAGTGACAGGAAACTTGGGAGCAAAATTAAAGGTGTTTAATAAAGTTGAGGAGCTAGGTACTGACATAGCTAATGGAGTACACAATGGGCAAGGACCCAGGTTCAAATCTCCAATCCTGACCTGCAAGTGGGAAGCTTTACTAGCCATGAAACAGGGCTGCAAATCTCTCCTTTCCTCTGTCCCTTCTTCCCTCCCTCCCTCGATCCCTTCTCAATTTCTCTTTCTCTATTCAAAATTATTTTTAAAATAAAACAATTATTTATTTTTATTTTTTAACATTTATTTATTTATTCCCTTTTGTTGCCCTTGTTGTTTTATTATTGTAGTTATTATTGATGTCATCGTTGTTGGATAGGACAGAGAGAAATGGAGAGAGGAGGGGAAGACAGAGAGGAGGAGAGAAAGATAGACACCTGCAGACCTGCTCCACCGCCTGTGAAGCGACTCCCCTGCAGGTGGGGAGCCAGGGGCTCAAACTGGGATCCTTAAGTTGGTCCTTAGGCTTTGTGCCACGTGCGCTTAACCCCCAGTGCTACCGCCTGACTCCCAAAACAAATATTTTTAAAACCACTGAGCAGCATAAAAATGATTATATTTGGCCTTTTTTGATCTATAAAATAACTACTGAATAGGGATTTACCTAGATTAATACTAGAAAGAACTGAATACAAATAATCCATAATTTCCTCTATATTACATATTTATATATATACATATTTATATTTATATATGTCACTGTGGTTAGAAAGTAAGGACAGTGGCAATAGACAAAACTATATTTCAAAATCAGCTATTTAACAAATAATAGTAGTAACACTGTTCTATATTATATGTGTTATGAAGTAAAGGATAAAGAAGAGGCTGGTATGAGAGAGAGTAGCCACTGAACTAAAGTGAGCCCCAGCCCCACCCCCAATTCATAAATTGGAGTCTTAACCTCCAGAACCTCAATATGTAAGTTTATTTGGAGAGAAGGTCATTTACAGGCTGAGGAACAAGATAATTCAGAAGCAATCCAGTCAGGTGACACTTGTCACCTCTGGACCTTGGACATGCAGACCGCACAACAGTGACAACATGAGTTTGCAGTTAAATCCTCCTAGTCAATGAGGCACTGTCACATTAGTACTAGGAAACGAAGATGATGGTAAGACAAGAAGGCTTGGCTCTATATGTTAACTCTGTTTTCAGCCACCAGATTCCAGATGCTAAAATGAAAGTCCAATCGGACTTCCCTGAGCAGATGACCCCACCAATGTGTCCTGGAGCCCTACTTCCCCAGAACCCCACCCCACTAGGGAAAGAGAGAGACAGGCTGAGAGTATGGATTGACCTGACAACGCCCAAGTTCAGTAGAGAAGCAATTACAGAAGCCAGACCTTCCACCTTCTGCACCCCATAATGACCCTGGGTCCATGCTCCCAGAGGGTTATGGAATAGGAAAGCTATCAGGGGTGGGGATGGGATACAGTATTCTGGTGGTGGGAACTGTGTGGAGTTGTACTCCTCTTATCCTATGTTTTTTTGCCAGTGTTTCCTTTTTATAAATAAAAATTAAAAAAAAAAAAAAGGCTTAAGCACAAGAAGTGGTTAGAATGAAGTGGGCATGGCTAAAGAGAAAAGTAGCAAAGGCACCAGAAACTGTCTGTATCACATCCTTTGGGTCCTCTGAATAGAATTTGGATCAACTGCCTTTGTCGTCAGCAAGGTCAAAGAGTGAGGTTTACTCTGTGGACCTGACTTGAATCCACAGTTTCCCATGTTATGAATTCTCTAAGCAGGATTTTGGATCTAGGTGAGTCATTTTATTTTTGTTCCTTCATTTCATATTAAAGTGGATAATACCTAGTACTTATTGAACTGTTTTCATATATTGGATACTATCTGAAGTACTTTAATACTGATCTCTGTATTCAAAAAATTGCTCTGTGGTTTATTTCTACTCATTGTACAGATGTGTCAACTGAGACACAAGGAGGTAAAAGAATTTCCTGGGCAGGGGGTACATAGCATAATGGTTATGCAAAGAGAGTCTCTTCATCCCTGAGGCTCCAAAACCCCAGGCTCAATTCCTTGTACCACCATAAACCAGAGTTGAACAGTGCTCTAGTTAACATCAACAACAACAACAAAAAAGACTTTCCCAAAGAATTCATAACAAATAGAATATAAATTTGATGAGTCATTTTGGCTCTGGAACCCATGTTCATACACACAACTGTAACTCTCCTACAATCTTCCATATAGAGGTTATTTAACATTTCACAATGGTTATAATTTTAATCAATATTCTTCTTTCTCAAAAACTAAATTATCATATAAGTACAGTGTATGCCTTCACCTCAGGAGCACTTTTTAATCAGGAGTAACCTTTGAACTCCAGATTGTTCTAAAGACTCATTTTTTTTCTTTGTATTTTAAATTACTGATCCCTCTTGCTTTTTGTTTAATTTTAACTTGCGGCCAATAGTTTCCAAACAGATTCAATGTGTAAGAAAACAAAAGACCTTGAAGAAATACTCGCCAAGTAGCCTGTCAGGTGAAGGACCCAAGTTTAAGGGATGGGTCCATGTGGGAGGTGCTATGGTAACAGAGAAAGCTCCTGTCATGTGGAGTCTCTCCCTGCCCCCCTCCTTCCTGTCTGAATGAAAAAAAGAGGGCCAGGGCAGTGAAATCTTGCATGCAAGATCTCCTGTTAAATTAACAGAGAGAAAGAGAGAGAGAGACAGACCAAGATCCTGACACTATACATAAAAATAATGAAAGAAAATGTATTTTCACAAACTCTTAATATTCCATACTGTAATGCAAAAAAAAAAGGGGGGGGAACATGCATATTTGCAAGAATGGACCAGTGTGTATTATTAAGTGCTGCCCTCGTTGCCACAAAATCTGCAAATGAAAGCAACGAAGAAACAAAAGCATAATCAAAATGCTAATCAAATGACATTTGCTTAATTGCAGTAAAACATAATCAATTCTCCCTCTGGAAAGATGGTGCATCTGACCCTTAAAACTATTATGGCAATTGTCTGTGAGGCTGATTGCTCCTCTGCAGCGGTTGACAAGGGAGATAAGAGGATATTTCACTGAGGGAGAATTTCTATTGGACTGCCCAGTGCTGGCCCTGTGACCTGTGAACCAGGGAACAGTCTTTCAGGGCTCACCAGGGAACGCAAGAGCAGGGAACGCAAGAGAAAGTGCTTAGAATCACGGTGATAAATGGCAACTGTTCATGTGCTCAGTAGTTTGAAACTGCTATTTAGTGAGGCCTACACAATCATTTAACACATGCCACGAAGCACTTGGAAGTGTAATAAAAAAGTACACACCCTATTTATCATTGAAAAGCTTGGGGGCTCAAAGCATTCACCTGTGACTCAGCAGATTCTTGCTGCTACTGATTTTCAAAGGTGTCTCTATCAGGGGAAATAGAGAGATTTATTATTTTACGGGATCTTTTAGGTAGAGGCCTTGAACATTTTTTGCAATGAAAATTTAACATTTCATCTTCCAAGAACCTTGAGCTCATGGGTAGTTTGGAGACTAATAGTTGAATATTAGTGTAGGCTACTATACAGGGTAGGGGAAGAAAAGATATTTCTAATTTTCTTATTTTGAAAATCACAAACAAGACATGGCAAAGAGATAGGCATAGCGACTAGCTCTAATAATGATGAGTCAATGTAATTTTGAGATTTGAGATTAGCCATATTTTTATTCTAGTAACTGTAGACCCATGCACTGCCCGCTACTAATATAACTACTATTGGGTTGTCAGAAAAGTCATGATGTATTCCTTTCTATTTTTTAAATTTTATTTTATATTTTTAAATTAGAGAATTACATGTCAACAGGGGTTTGAATCGATACCATTCCCACCACCAGAGTTCTGAATCTTCTCTCTCCCCACTGCAATCCACCACAGTTCCCCTAAAGTTGTAGACATGGGCCAACCATCTTCTCTACAACTCTCTGCCCACATTTACACACAGTTGCCCCTTCTTTTCCTGATTCAATCCTCTCTTTCCCTCTAAACCACTCATGACATCAAAGCTGCCTCCATATGTCCCTTTCCTTTACCTTCTTTCTCTCTGGGTGCTGATGGAGCTGGAGTGCAGAGCCCTCTTATCTTCATCCTATCACTTCTCCCCCACTGGGAGTATGGATCAAGCTTGTTTATGGGGAACAGAAGGTATGAGTTCTGGCTTCTGTAGCTGCTTCTCTGCTGAGCATGGGCATTGACATGTTGAGCCATACTCCCAGCCTGTTTCTATCTTTCCCTAGTGACCAGAGCACTGGAGATGCTGGGGTCCAGGTAAGATCATCTGCCCAGAGAAGTTGGGGTGGAGTCATGGTAGTGTCAACAGCCTGGTATCTGGACGGTGGCATGGCCTAAGTTGAGACAAGATGGTTAATGAACAGGAACCAAAAAGTAGGATTAGAGCAGATAAGATTAGGTATTTTAGGGCAGAAGAAAGCTAGGGAAACCATTTTAGGCATGTTCCTGGGGGCATACAACTATAATAGTTTTGCTTGAGTGTGGTAACTAGCCTGAGGTTGGATGAGAATACTGTCGGAGAGAATGGGGTCAGAGTGGAGCAGCAGGTTTGAAGAGTTGCGAGGTTGACTTCTCAGCCTGGCATGTCAGTATTACAGTCCACAGTAGGATTTCAATAGCAGCATAACGTGGGTGGCAGCACCAGCAGCAATTTGGTTCAAGTTGACAGGGTGGGTATGGCGGTAAGGAATCATAGAAAAGGAATTTCAAGAAGTATGGGCATATCCTAGAGACCTTTTGACCTTGTAAGTACTTAAAATACAAGGAGGCATTCAGATCATAGTGAGGTTAAGTATAATAACACAGACACTTAGTCCCCCAACTAACCTGGCTATAATAATTGATTGTGGATATTTTAACTTTCTCTAAGACTATAAGCAACCCCTTGCATCCTCTTTAAGACCTGCATTTCTCCTAGTCCTGGTACCTCTAGGATATGCCCATACTTCCTTTCTATTTTTGATACAAAAATGTATCATGATTTTCTGCCAATCCATAATATCTCCTCTATTCATCATTTAAAGAAAAATTACCCCATGTTTTTCTTCAGTAAATCCACTTGAAATACAGAGTCTTTGTGTATATGTGTGCATGTGTTTCTAACATGGTGATGGGCAGAACACTTTTAAGCATGCACTGGCAATAATACGTAAGCTGTTTCACAGACCTACATTTCAGATCTTCAAGAAGGAACTGTGGATGGATACCCAATACTATATATATATATATATAATCTGCTGGGTGAGAAAATGAAACAGAACTTGAACTTTATTAATTACACCATTTTTCTGTGGCCATTTGGAGTTTTTACTTGTAGCTTGTAGTTTGAAAATTTGAGGGAGCTATAGCATTCATTATTCATAATGGTGATGAATCTACTAAGGTATGTTTTTTCTTTTTCCTCCACAAAGGTGTCTGGAAAACAATGAAAAAAGTAGTCAGCCAATTTCTTCTCTTCCTGTTTTTGGCTCTATATTATTCATTCAATCTTTCATTTCTGGCATCCTGTTAACATCAGTTAACATGTTTAAGGAAAAACATGCACAGTCTGTGCTTAGTCTTTGGGTATTATTTTTATTCTACTTATTTTTGTATTCTTCTGCATGCGATGGGATTCTTTTTCTCAATTTCTGTGGTCAAGGCCCAATAAATAAATAAAGATACTTAAAAAAAAAGTGGAGTGAGACCAACCATATTCTTCATGTATTTTGGCTGAAATACAGTAGCTGTTGTCAAAGGGGAAAAAAAATTCTGCCTTGCAAGGTTGTCTTTTTCCTGTTCCATTAATTAGAAGAATGAATTTTTTCTTGGGTCTTTTATTGAGGGGGGTGGTTTGGAGGGAGTTTGTGGAAGATGTACCTGTTGGTGTTAATAGGTCGTTGGTTTCTGCAACACTCAAGTCTGGGCTACAGGAGGCAAAAAGAAATCCAAAGAAACACTGCTGCATTGAGCTGGTGAGACAGCTCCCCTGGCAGGGCACCTGCTTTGCCATGTGAGTGTCCCAAGGAGCTCTCTGGTAACAATTGATGCTTTGATGCTGTGGTCTGTCTGTCTGTCTGTCTGTCTCCCTCTCTGAAAAAAAAAAAAAAATCAGTCAGGAACAATGAAGCCCTGTAGAAAACAACAGTAAAAAGCAATACTACCTCATCATTTCATAAATTCAAGTTTATCCTTTTCTCTCCACATCACAGAGTCTTCTAATACTGTTTTACTATATCAAAGAGTTTTTAATCAGTACTAAGCAAGAGGAAAAGGGAAGCAAATTTTCTTTTTTAATTCATAAAATCTTTTGGTTTTTAATTTATATTTATAAAAAGGAAACACTGACAAATACCATAGAGTAAGAGGGGTATAACTCCACACAATTCCCACCACCAGAACTCCATATATCACCCCCTCCCCTGATAGCTTTCCTATTCTTTATCCCTCTGGGAGCATGGACCCAAGGTCACTGTGGGATGCAGCAGGTGGGAAGTCTGGCTTCTGTAATTGCTTCCCTGCTGAACATGGGCATTGGCAGGTTAATCCTTACTCCCAGCTTAAGAGAGACAATTTTTCTAGACACAGAGTCATCCGTGAATTATTTTCTTATGCTTGTTTCAAAAATATTTATTGAGATACTTACTAAGCACCAATGATCCAAAGTGACTAAAATAGCTATGGTTTCTTTCTTAACAATACTTCAATCTAGAGAGTAGAATACATAACAGTCAAACACAAAATTATTAAGGGGCGGGGGCTCGATGAAGTGAGGGGGGGCGGGGCAGGCAGTAGCAAACTGGGTTATGCACATATAGTACAAAATGCAAGGACCCCTATGCGGATCCTGGTTCCAGCCTCCAGCTCCACCTGCGGGAGGTGGGGGGGGGGAGGGTCTGTCACATATAGTAGGTGAGGCAGGTCTTTGGGTGTTTACCTTTCTTTCCCCTTCTCTATTTCCCCCTCCTCTCTCAATTTCTCTCTGTACTATCCAATTAAAAAAAAATGGAAAAAAAGGCCACCAGGAACACCGGATTCGTAGTGCTGGCATCGAGCCCAGTGATAAACCTGAAGGCAAAAATCAATCAATCAAAAAAAAAAAATCAATCAATAAAATAAAATGAAATTATTAGCCATAGTTTAACTACTGATAAGTTGTAACATTCAGAGTGGCAAATGAAAAATTACAAGGGGACCTATCTGTTTACATTATGTATACATTATTTTTCCATTGCTTTTAATTCAGAATTTAATTGAATGATTATCTTATGATGTAATTAAGACATTATTTAAACACTTAACTGAGGATGTTTCAGGAGTTCGGTTTCACACTTAGTTTTATACAGTGTTTTTCAAAATATTTTATGTGTGTTAAATGTAACTATTATTGGGTCTGGATGGTGGCAATGTGTATACATTATAGTGTGCCCTTAAGGACCCAATTTCAAGCCCCCAGTCCCCAAATGCCAGGGGAAAGCTTCACAGACAATGAAACAGTGCTGTAAGTGTCTTTCTCTTTCTTTTTCCCTTTCTGTCTCCCAATTCATCCTCAATTTCTCCCTGACTCTATCCAAAACAAATACATTTAAAAAAATAAGACTTTAAAAATGTATATCATATTAGTTATGAAAAGAAGTTTTTGCATCCACTCATGGAAATAAATGACTAATATTTACCTTTTGAAATAATTAAACACAAGGAAAATAAAGCTGCTTTCTACCCAGGGCTTAATAAGCATATGCTGTAAATTTGTTTTTTAAAAAAAATGACTTCAGATTATTGTATCATAATTTGTAATCGATGACATTTCTACGTGGTATATTCCTACATTTTCAGAGATCTTATTGTCATAAATAAGATGGAGTTTGAGGCTGAGTGAACTTTTGTTGGATTCCAATATGGTGACTCTCAGGAATCATCTCCCCGCAAAACTCCTTAGTGACAAGGTCCTATTTCATTATAGAAAGTTCAGCTACTTGTCTTTAGACTGGGCTGACTTCATTGTCTAATGTCCTCCGAAGAACATGCTGACATTTTTCATTTGATGGGCTGCTGAGAAACCACAGCAGGGTACAGACCAACCCATAAGAAGTGAATGGAGACTTTCATCGATGTGGAGAGCTAATTATGTGACAGTGGGGAACAGGGCACTGATTGAAATCTATCCGACTTCCCATGCTGACTCTTGAGCGCTGGCTCTCGAGAGGAATGGGAAATGAAGGGAGTTTGTTCTCTGCTCTCACCAAAGTACTGCACAGTCCTTTAAGGCTGGGAGTCAACTGCAGAGACACTTCTCTCAACCCCAAAGCCAAGAAGTCAGGGAAACAAACGGAGGAATGTCTTCTTTCACCAGTCTTGAAGCAGTCTGATACACAGGCAGATTCTTGTCTTCTGGCTTTTTGTATCTTCAGTTTCCCTCAGCCAGAAACACTCTTCCTCTTGTCTTTGTAAAGGGAATTCAAGGAGATCTTTCTTGATTACATTATTTAAAATGGCAGCTAAAGCAAACACAACTCCATGGGCAGTATAACAGTATTTGGTATTTTGGTCTCTCTGTTCCTCACTCTCTCCAGCAAGATAAAATAAAATACCAGGCAGGGAGGGAGGAGGTTCAATAGTAGAGTGCATACTTGACACACTAAATTCAATTTCCAGCACCACATTAAAAAAAAGGGAGAAAATTAAAATTGTAACTATTTGCAACTCTTGTGTTGGCTTCTCCACTTCACTTTTCAGCCTTAATATGAGTTCAGCTCTCATACAAGCTTTGCATACATATATATATATATATATATGTATATATATACACACATATATATACATACATATATATATATATATATATATATATATATATATATATATATGGCCTCCAGGGTTATCACTGGGGCTCAGTGCCTGCATTACAAATCCACTGCTCCCATGGCCATATATTTATTATATTTGTATTTATATTTTTGGATACAATAAAGAGAATTTGAGAGAAGAGAGGAAAATAGAGAGGGGAACAGAAAGATAAGACACCTGCAGACCTGCTTCACCGCTTGTGAAGCGACTCCCCTGCAGGTGGGGAGCTGGACTCGAACCGGGATCCTTAGGCCCGTCCTTGCACTTTACACCACGTGCGCTTAATCTGCTGCGCTACGCCTGACTCCCAGTACCGGTTTTTTATGTCCTTATTAACAATGAAACAACTTTATTTTCAGGGGACAGTCCATATAATAGTATGCCTAGAAATATGATATGGAAAGAAAAGAGCATATATTCTATACATATATGCTACTGTACTTATTGCTAAGAAAATGGGGTAAATGCTACAAAAAAAAAAGAAAAAGCAAGTATCTCGAGCCTCAGGGGTTACCATGTGACTGTGACACAGAAAGTCTGAGCTGACTGGTGACCTTCCACTTTAAGATGTGCAGAACTTCGTGTCACCGTTGTCTGAAATCCTGCAAAATGTGTCTTATTATGCAGAGTGAAGCTTTCTGTCCCTCAACTCTTGTAAAAGTGATTGTAAACGCAACTTAAGAGATAGCCAATGAGAACGCACGTCAATACTCATTTAGAAGGATGTCACACAACTGGCTCAGGATCTGTTTACATTATTTTTAAGATCATCATCCAAAGGCAAATACAAAAATTCATAAATTCTTATAAAAAAGCAAGTCTAAGTCCACAGACACCACATCCTCATCCCAACCAGGGCTCATGAATCACAGTTAAAGAAACAGTCTTTGTAATAAAAGGTTTTTGCCAGACAAAGTATGATAAATGACACCTAGAAATATTACAGGCAATTCGATTGAAAGAGAAACATTCAATCTGCAATAAAGGACAGGTTTTTAAAAGAAGTGACATTTATGCTAGAGCCAATTTAGCAAGGAGGAAACTAGAGGAAGCTCCTTCAGGTAGAGAAATTTGGCACGGGTAAAGGGCTACATGCAAGACAGCCATAGGCTTCTTAAAAAACTTGAAATGTCTTTTATTTGTTGGGCAATAGAAAACAAGATTAATGTGAACTAGCATGAAAAGTAATTTGGATGTTAGAAAAATTAACAAATAATGATAGCATACACGTGTGTGTGTGTGTGTGTGTGTGTGTGTGTGTGTGTGTGTAATTTGCATGTGTCTTGTTCTCTTCCACATGTGCCAGGCAGTGCTCTAAGTGCTTTACACAGGGTAGTTAGTCTATCTAATCTGTATGATGGCCCTTTCAAGTGAACAAATAGTAGTTGAACAAATGTTCAGCTGCTCCCTCAAGGGCACACAACTGGGCAGATGATGCTACATCTTGATCCTGGAGCCTCTGTGCCCTAAGTAGCTTAAATATGTAAGTCGGTGCATATCAAAGATTAGAACCCCGCAGATAACAGCCCATTATAGTTAGTTGGCATAGCAGAAAAGGTACAAAAGGCTTTCAGAAGCAAAACACGTGAAGAAATTAATTCACAAAACATCTTACAGACGAGGTTTTTGTACTATACCAGAGAGTGAGTGAGGAGTTACCAAGGAGCTTGCACATTATAAGGAACTGCAGAATGATAACGTATGCCTCTCATTTCCTTCTCTCTGACTGTCCCTTCCCCTCCTGCTGCTTCCCTACAGCCATCTCATCTGAGCACTGCCTTTCATGCAAGCCCTAGAACTGATCTGACTGCTCATTTATCTTATCTGTTTTTTTTTTTATTAAGAATTAAATATTTTAGTAGTTTGTGGCCCATGAATCTGATGTAAGAAATGGTTGGCCTTCCTTAACCTCAGGAAGGCTAAAAAACTGATCTGCAACAACTGGGGGAAAAAATTATGTTAAGACCTGTCTTTCCAGTGTCCTCCACCCTCAAGAGCATAGGAAACAGCTAAAAATGTTTAAAATTTGCAAGAAACAAGAGACAAGTACATCAGGCGAACTGATTTGGGTTTGCTCTTTAGTAAATACTTCAAATTTCTCACTGTCTTCTTCTGTCAACTAAAATGATAAATGGAAGGTCCTTTTTACACAAATTAAAATTAATTTTACTTTAATTAGGTGTGGCCTGGTCATTCTTTGTGCACTACACATTCTCATTACTAATACATGTAGCTTGGTGAGTGGCTGAAGTTCTATTTCTAAGTACATACGAAATACAAAACACTTATTCTAGCTTTATCATCTGTATGTGATATGGTAGAATACAGGTTTTAAAAATTACTTAATATTTTGCTTACATTCTGCTAGACCTAATTATCCCATAGTGCAAAAACTTATCTTCTTCTAATTAAAAAAAAAAAAGAGCACACTATTTCTTCCTACTTGTAAGGAGAGAATATTAGCTTATTTCTTTTTTTGTATTTTTGTGTAGAGAAAAGAATGAGAAGAAATTGTATGGTGCAATCTGCTTGTTTGTCAGGAAAACTTTGAGTAATTAAGACAATGTGAAATTACACTGAGTATTCCATTTTGTAAAAGCTCATGTTAAGATGATTACCATCAAAATCATTAAATAATTTAATTATTGAAAGAAAAATAAATGCCATTCATTAATAGCTTTTGCAATAAAAGCAATACTGAATCAATGTTCCACTACATTCTATATGCAATTGAATTAAGAAGCAACATTAGATGGGTCTTTAATTATAGGAATAATTCCACACTTGATGTATATCAACAAGATAAAAATGTAGCTGTACCAGACTAAACAAGTTGATAAACTACTGTATTTAGTAGTTAATTTTAAATACATACTTGGTTAAGCCACATAATGCCAGTATAAGAATGAAATGAAAAATACTATAAATGACAAAAGTCATTGTGAAAACAAAACCTTTAGTACCTTAAAAAAATTTTGGGAGAGGAAGAAAAAGATACTTCTCCACATATAATAAGTATTTTTCTCTTCTCTCCTCTCCTCTCCTCTCCTCTCCTCCCCTCCCCTCCCCTTTCCTCTCTCTCTCTCTCTTCTCTCTCTCTCTCTCTCTTGCCTTCAGGGTTGCTGCTGGGGCTCAGTGCCTGCACTACAAATCCACCACTCCTATAGTCTATTTTTTCCGTTTTGTTGCCCTTGTTGTTTATCACAGTCGTAGCTATTATTGTTGTTGCTATTGCTGTTGTTGTTGGACAGGACAGAGGGAAATCAATCGAGAGAGGATGGGAAGACACACGAACTGGGATCCTTAAGCAGGTCCTTGTGCTTTAAGCCATGTGCGCTTAACCCACTGTGCTACTGCCTGGCCCCCAAGAGGTTATTTCTTTATTATTATGTAAACAGTCAGAATTCCTATTGTACTAGCAACTGATTGGTTAGAAGTAGAGCAATTTACACTTGAAAATAACAGCATTAATTTTTCAGCTTATTCAAAAATTAAAATACTAGCTAGTGTATTTTCATCAGCCAAGCCATGTAGCAAGAATATTTTCCTATTAATAATATTCTGGGCAATGCTACTGATCCATGAGAAAATGTCTGTGAGTGCTTCCTGTCTTAAATAGTTTGGGTTCAGTGCTTAAGAACTTTGATGGCTTGTCTGCTCATTTTCTATTTATCTTATGGTCAATGAATTAGGTTGAGTCACAAGAAGTTGTCCACACTTAACATTCTAACTTATGATAAAGGAGATGCATATATCATATGACTTATTAGATATGTTTCTTATCTATTTCAGTCTGAGGACAGAGACCTTTTTCTATTTAGTCTTCTTTATCCCTGTTGCTAAAATAGTGAATGATGGGTAACAGGCATTGAGGGAAGAGTTCACTGTATTTTTTTTTTTAATTTTTCTAACTTGCTTTTTCCCTCCTTTTGTTGCCCTTGTTGTTTTGTATTATTGTAGTTATTGTTATTGTTGTTATTTATGTCATTGTTGTTGGACAGGATAGAGAGAAATGGAGAGAGGAGGGGAAAACAGAGGGGGAGAGAAATACACCTGCAGACCTGTTTCACTGCCTGTGAAGCGACACCCCTGCAGGTGGGGAACCGGGAGCTCGAACCAGGATCCTTACACCTGGGATACTTATGCCTTATGCCTGTCCTTGTGCTTCACACCACATGCGCTTAACCCACTGTATTTATGCACTCGTGAACAGTGTGCAGTAGGTATCATTTTTTTAGGAAAATACAGTAAGATACTTCCAAATATCAATCATTAAAATACCTAATTATAGTTTTATTTTCTCTTTAAATAAATGTGTGATTTGGGAGATGGCCCAGTGGGTAGGGTGTGATGTGTATGCTTGAATGCTCCCTTCACTGCGCTGAGGTCCAGGTCTGAACCTCTGGTTATGCATATAACATAGCACTAAGTAAACCATTTGCCAGCCTGCTCTCATTCTTTATTCTCTTCCTCTATTTTTCATAAATAAGGAAACAAGTGCAGTTGCTTAGCATATGAAAGGATTGTTGTTTGCTTTAATCTTTAAATCTTATCATTTTCTGACACATAAAAAAAAATAAAGCATGGACAGGTTCTTGATTTTTACAGCTTTTGACCAAACAGACAATTACTTTTCATAGACTATGGCAACATAAGGAAACAGGCAGTTATTAATAAGGTACCAATTAGTGATAACACTTCAAACTTATAGACTTAATTTTTTAAGTTTATGTCAAATAGATGCCAACAGTGATGCTTCAAACAAATTATTCTGTTTTAACCTCTCTCTCTATATATATTTTTTCTTTTTCTTTTTTGCTTCCAGCATTATCACTGGGGCTGTGTACCTGCACTATGAAATCCACTGCTTCTGGAGGCCATCTTTTTCCCATTGTTGTTGTTGCTGCTGCTGTTGGATAGGACAGGAAGAAATTAAGAAAGGAGGGGAAGACAGGGAGGAGAGAGAAAGACACAGGCAGACCTGCTTCACTGAAAAAGACATCAGCAGACCTGCTTCACTGCTTGTGAAGACACCACCCTGCAGGTGAGGAGCCGGGGACTTGAACGGAATCCCTGAGCAGATCCTTGTGCTTTGCACCTTGTGGCTTAACCCAGTGTGCCTGGTCCTCTACCTACTTGTATTTTAAATATTGTGATATTCCTGATACAAGCTTAATCATTTTTAAGTAGCTAGTATAAACTGTATTTTTAATCAATACATTCTCTTTGTGCTATTTGGAAGATCTCCTTGTTGACATTTAAACTGGCTTTGAATTACTAGGCAATCTTCTTAAAATTGAAATGATAGGACTGAAGAAGCTAACAAACATAAACCCTTTTGTGAGCCTCTACAGGAACTTACCTTCAATGTAGAGCAACAGTAGTAGGGACTACCCCCACTGCCCCAAGAGAGAATGGGACAACCTAGCTGCTGGTCCTGAAATGAGTGCAGCCTAGAATGTTCCGAGCTATGACCATGGAATGAGAACTCAGACCCACAGGAATGCAGAGGTTACACACATTCCTGTGCTATATATGAAGAGATATTGGTCCTAGGTCAGCTCGAAGGGATCCACAGTTAATGGTACTTATATACTTTCCTCATGTTTGCGAACTACTCTCTGCTCTAATTCAGCTTTCTAGTCCTATTCTCAACTCTGACACCATCTTTCCAGACAAGAGTCTTAGCCCACCTGCATGTTGCTTGTTGGGCTCAGGAAAAAAGTGACTAAAGACATGAGTCCCTTTGAATATATCTAAAATGGACTGTCTAGCTTCTTCCCACCAAGACCCCTAGTTCTTACTTTTAGGTTCCTGATTATTAAACAATTTGTCTTTAATGTTTTTCAGCCACCAAGGTGCAGATGCTACCATGACACCATCCTGGCTTCCCTGGGCAGACGACATTACCAATGTGTCCTGGAACCCCACTTCCCCAGAGCCTTGTCCCACTAGAAAAAGATAGAAACAGGCTGGGAGTATGGATTGACCTGTCAATGCCCATGTCCAGCAGAGAAGCAATTACAGAAGCCAGACCTCCCACCTTCCTTCCGTACCCTATAAAGATCTTTGGTCCATACTCCCAAAGTGATAAAGAATAGCAAAGCTTCCAATGAACGGGATGGGATACTGGGAACTGTGTAGAATTGTAACCCTCTTATACTACTTGTTAATCATTACTAAATCACTAACAAAATTAAAAAAAAGAAACTCACCAATCCAAAACCTATCTCTAACTTCTCTATCTTTTCCTCCATGATCTCTATTATTGGGCAACAAAACTTATAATATCTGAAACTGAATAGAATAGTAAAGCTGGTTTATGTACAGTCAACAGAGCCTCTGAACTACAAAAACATTCTTACAAATTTTCAATTTTATTTTGAACCCCAAACAAAACAAACTGAGCAATCCTTGCTCTTTTTTTTTTTTTTGTATCTGATTCTGTTCCATATCCTCAAAGTGTGTGCTTGCTTTCTTCTCTGTGTCATTAATCCTTTAAAGGAAAAAGAAAAAAAAAAAAAAGAAAAAGATAAGTAAAAGCCTGTGCCTAAAGTCTAGACACATGCATTCATTGCATATGAGTGTGAGCATGTAGGCGTGAGAGAGAAAGATTAAGCTTCGTTCTCTGTTTGCTAGAAGACAGTTCGCTCTCTCCTTATTTTCCAGGCAAACATGGCTCATCTGCTTGCACTTGCATTCAGCTTTCATGATCACCGTTGAAGAGACTAGGTGGCGTACACCATGCAGATAACACAGTCTTCCTTGCAATTGGCCTAAATGCATGCTTTCTGATTTTCTTGTCAACCTTTCCTTGGACTTGTCTCCAAACTAAGCTGTGCTAACGTACACATGGAGACAGTAATAGATCTTTGCTCTTGCCATAAAGATTATTTCATCTATAACATATCACACACAAGCATGGCCCAAACACATCAAGTCCAGGAATACTGTGTCTAGAGCACTCAGGAAAAGAGACCAAACTTTCTACTGCAAGTTTTGCTTTGGGTTTGTGAGGATTTTGTCACACTTTTCTCCATAAGCTCATGAAATCCAATCCCTTAATAGCATGCAATCCTTTTTCTTTATATTTACAGGTGGTGGCAGATGACACAATTTTTTTTTAAAAAAAGAACAGAATCACAGCACAGAAAATTAATCACCATCTCCACTAACTAAAGATTTCAGATAAGGGACCATGAAGGTGGCACAGAATTTGCATAGTATAAGATCTTCAGTTTAATTCTAAACACTGCATTTATCAGAAATGGTCTGGATCTCTCCCATTCTTTGATTGTCTTTATCATTAAAAAAATACATTTATTTTTAATTGCTACCAGGGTTATCACTGGGGCCTGGTGCCTACATGAGGAATTCATTACTCCTGGTGACCACGCTTTCTTTCTTTTTTTTTTTTTTACTTTGCTGATCGGATAGAGAGAAATTGAGGGGGGAATAGAGAATGGTAAGATGAGAGAGGACATGGGACACCTACAGCATTGCTTCCCCATTCATGAAGCTTCCCTCCTGCAGGTGGAGACCAAGGGAATCAATCCAGGTAACATATCCACATCACTACCTGGCCCCAACAAATCAATCTTTCAAAAATGTTCAGCAAAGCATCATTATATAAACTACATTGAATTGTATAACAGTCCTTCATTGAATTCACTTTAAAAATAAAGCATTACTTTTCCTCATGACCAGAGGAGGCAGACAGGTCACATTCAATACTAAGCCCAATTTGGGGGAGAGGGAGGGGAAGAAGAAACAAACAAACAAACAAAAAAACCTGCCATAGTGTATGCTTAGTTTAGACAACAAAAACTAAACTAGACTGCTATCCACAGGATTAGTCTTTTTAAATCTCCCATCATAAAACAAGCCGGCACATATTCTACCCAATATAGTAAAAGTGAGTTCCGCTATAATGTTCTTGACTTTGTAACCTTTTTACCTACTGGCTGTTCTTTTCCTTCCTTCTTTCTGGTTGAAATCAATTCTCAGTATAAGGAATGAACATGATAGCGTAGATTATAATAAATAATTTACAAAGTGATCATCACGACAGATTTAATTGCTTGTCCCCTGGGATATTTGAATTTTAAAAGTAAACTCAAGGTCAAAGAAATGAATTCATTGATAACAGTGACCCTTAAGAGAACTGTAAGAGGTTATATAGGTTTTAACCAGTCTGCAGGAAAAAAAAAAAAAAAAAGAAGAAGCACTAGACTTCCAGTTAGAAGTCACTGATCATTTGGCGTATTGCACCAAAGTAAAAGACTCTGGGGCTGGGGGGAGGGGGGGGAGTGTTCAGGTTCTGGAACATAATGGTGGAGGAGAACCTAGGTGGGAGGTTAGAGTGTTATACAGAAAACTGAGAAATGTTACACATGTATCAACTACCGCATTTCACTGTCAACGGTAAATCATTAACCCCCCCCAATAAAATAAAAGAATTATTAATTTTAAAAAAGATGTCACGGGAGTCGGGCAGTAGCACAGCAGGTTAAGTGCAGATGGCGCAAAAACGCAAGGACCGGCCTAAGGACCCCGGTTGGAGCCCCCGGCTCCCCACCTGCAGGGGGGGGATTTCCTCACAGGCAGTGATGCAGGTCTGCAGGCATCTCTCTTTCTCTCCCCCTGTCTTCCCCTCCTCTCTCCATTTCTCTCTGTCCTATCCAACAACAACGACGACATTAATAACAACAACAGTAATCACTACAACAATAAAACAACAAGGGCAACAAAAGGGAATGAATAAATAAATAAAATTTTTAAAAAAGGAAGTCATTGAGCTACTCTTTGGAAGATCCTTGACGCTTCGTGGAACCTCAATTTTGCATTTGTGAAGTTGAGGCCACAGAATCACTGACATCTGCAGCAAAAAAGCAATGAACTGGATCACAATGTCCTTTGTATGTGATTCCATAGGACACACTCTAAGAAGAGGAGAAACAAAGGGTGAACATTTGATTCTGTTATGTCAGAGACTGGCTTTTAATTTAATGCCTTCTGCTCTGTAAGTAACCATTAAATAATAACTCTGATTTCAATTGAGGGCCTCCTGTTTCTACTATGCTAGGGTAGACTAAAAATTCCCAGGGCTTTTATCCATTAAGTGTAAAATGAATGCTTGGAAACGTCTTCTGGGACCCACATTTATACAGTATATATTTTCTCAGTCAACCGATTGTCTCTAAATTTGCTATTTACAATTTACCCAGTTCTAATTAGCAGGCTGCTCCCCAAGTCAATCCTGCTGTAGGCAGAACATGCAGTAGAATTTTTTAAAAAGTGTTTCTGGTTGCTAAAAGCAAGCCATACATATTCATGGTGAAAACAGAAAATCATTTGCCAAACTGTGGATGGTAAATACAAATTAACCTTGTGATGAAAAGTGTAATATTTGCATTTTCATGCCTTAGATCTCTCTGGGATTAATTAGGTGATCAGTAGGAATTACAGTTATCAAGAACAAAACTTGGCCTTAGACTGTATGTATCAGTGTGTGTGTGTGTGTGTGTGTGTGTGTGTGTGTGTGTGTGTGTGTGTGTGATATTACTCATTACTGTCTTTCATTATAACTGTTTGGTCCAGTCCACAAAGACTGTGGTTTAGGCTTATTAGATAGCTTGCAAACTGTACAGTGCTAAGCAAATACTGGGCTGTCAGAAATGTCATGACACATTCTTCTTTTTTTAAATATTTATTTATTTATTCCTTTTTGTTGCCCTTGTTTTATTATTGTAGTTATTATTGATGTCATTGTTGTTGGATAGGACAGAGAGAAATGGAGAGAGGAGGGGAAGACAGAGAGGGGGAGAGAAAGACACCTGCAGACCTGCTTCACTGCCTGTGAAGCAACTCCCCCTGCAGGTGGAGAGATGGGGGCTCGAACCAGGATCCTTACGCAGGTCTTTGTGCTTTGCCTCATGTGCGCTTAACCCACTGTGCTACCGCCCAACTCCCGTAACACATTCTTCTATGGTCTTCTATGCAAAAAAAAAAAAAAAGTTTCATGACTTTTCTAACAAACCAATCCAATGGGATCTACTAGATTTTATGACTTCTCCACAGAATAGCAGAAAAGTAAATTGAAGACACTCAGACCATAACCCTCTTTCTTGTCCAGTTCCACTCTGCCCTCCACCATGATTCAACAACTCATCATCTCCTTGTAGTGGACAGAGAACAGCTCTGTAATTGTTCCCTTTGCCTTATTTTTTGCTCCATTTTGCTTCATTCCCAAGGTTCTGCCAGAGTGAATTTTCTGATCCCCAGGCATCATCAAGTCAGATCACTTATAAAGGTACGTCATGCCTTTTGGATGAAGTCCAACGTTTTTAGCTTGCCATGGATGATCTCTGCCCTGCCTACCTCTGTAGGCTCATCTTCTGGTACTCAATCTGTCGACAACTCTTGACCAAATATCGATTGTGTGCTAGGCATGCTTCCAGGAGCTCACATTTCACTCTCTGCTGTCTCGTTTTATTAAATCATGTACACACCCTATACAGGCTCGTGTCTGTAAGGCTTCTGTGTCCATGCATGCTTTATCTTCATGGGCAGAGAACACTCCCTTTTTCGTCTGCATCATGCCAAATGGATGTGGCTTAGGAACCAGTCCAGTTATGAAATTCAATGTGAAGCTCTCCCCGACTTTATTTTCCCAGTTTTGTGACACTCTTCAAGAATCCTGGACTGGCCCTACCCATCATACACTTTAGCACAAAGCACTAAATCTGTCAACTCTACTCTTAGCTTTCCTTTTCTTCTACTCTTGTCCCTTAAAAAGCAGGGGATGTATCTGCCACTTCTGACTTGATAGGACCAAGGATATGTTACATTAAAGTTGTGAAATCATCAGTGAGTGAATTAATGCCAGAGCAGAAAGTGCTGGAGGTCTTGGTCATCAAAAAGAAGTCATCTGTTAATAAAATAAGTTTTATTAAATACCGAGATCTTTTGGATAAAGACAGATTTGTAATTTATTGTTTCTATCCTGTTAGCTCTGGAAATTAATTTCTAATTTTAATGTATAGACCATTAGGAATATGCCACTTCAATTTCTTTTTACCAACAAAAGGCCAGCACTGATATCCTAATAAATCAAACAGTTAAATCTGAAATTTTTTCAGTTTTGAAAAAGAAAGAGTATCCCCAAGAAAGTAAGGTAAGGACATGTGCTTGAAATTAAATTATAGGAGGCGCTGGGTGATGGTGCAAACGGTATAGCACACATATTACAATGTGCAAGGACCTATGTACAAGCCTGGTCTGTATG
Source organism: Erinaceus europaeus (assembly GCF_950295315.1). Lineage (NCBI taxonomy): Eukaryota > Metazoa > Chordata > Mammalia > Eulipotyphla > Erinaceidae > Erinaceus > Erinaceus europaeus. The sequence continues at coordinate 173,302,235 of NC_080164.1, read as the reverse complement.
TCCCCATCTGTGTGTGTTGGGGGAAAGGGGAAGAAGCTTCATGAGCAGGGAAGCAGTAATGCAGGTCTATCTCTTTCTCCTTCTCTGTCTCTCCCTTTCCTCTCAGTTTCTCTCCAAAATAAATGAATAGGTGATTCAAAATAAAATAAATCATAGGAACAAAATTTGGAGAGAAGCCAAAGCAAAGAGCAAGTAAGGACAACAAAACAACGAAACACGTACTACCAATGACAGTTTTTGGCTTTTAAAAGGTTTTGTTTTCAAATGGTTATCTAAGTATCCATATAATATTCTTGTCCACAAAACATAAAATAGTTCGTATGTATCTTTTGTTCTGCAAAACGGAACAAGTCTGAAGACTCCCTAGCCTAATAACAGCTAAAGAATGTGAAGTTGTAAAGTAGACAACAAAGATAAAAAGACTGCAAATCAAAGCTGGAAATTATACACGTGGCCCTAATGCATTCATATACAAAGCAGAAACATCTGAAGAGTCGTAATCCTGTGTGGAAAAGTTTCTTCACTTACGTTCAAGAACACAGAAGAGATGTACTTTTATATACCCAACCAACTTGCTAGTCCTAGAGGAATGTTTTCACTTACATACTAGTACCTGTTTGCTTATTTGTTTGTTTATTCAGAGAGAGCACAGCACTACACAGCTCTTACAGATGAACCTGTGGTCTCAAGGCTCATTCTGAGCTGTAACAGTCTGAGCTCTCTCCCTGGTGCTGAGAGTATCATTGCAAAAACTAAGTCATACTCCTTGGGGTTCTACATGGAGATTTGGATCATGATGGTGTGAAATGTGGAAGAGGAAAAAAAAAAAAAAAAGGAAAGGTGACTTTTAGAAGGAAAGAAATACAAACATTTTGTCTTGAATATAGCTTTCTAGGTATGAATAAAACCAGAGGGTTTATTTGTTCTCTTTGGGAAAATATGATAAAGAAAATGAATATTATTTGTTCTCTTTGGGAAAATATGATAAAGAAAATGAATATCTGATTACCTGAGTTTAATTCACTTTAGACTTCTAATCTAATCACCAAAGGCTCACCCTAGTTTCATTCATCCTCCTCCTCTCTTAGAATGTGAGCTCACTGAACTTGGTCCTTAGATTTACCTAGAATGACAGCCATGTGTTACATTGATAAGTTGCATGAAAAGGCACTTGACCAAGAGCCAAAAGTTAAGGCACTAAAAAGATATTTCCAATCTCCAGAGTAAGAAAGTTCTAAAATCAATAGTGTACCTCCCTCTTGTTGTTAAGAAAATGCAGGTGTACATAACTGCAGTAACTCAGATGTGTAAAGTTATAAGTGGGGATATTTGAAGAATGATTGGTTTCCAGTAGCCTTTACTTTGGTTACCAGCTCTATGATCTACAATACCTCTAACTAACCTTATAAAAAGTTTTTTTTTTTACTTTTTTAAATTTTTCTGCTTTTTATGGTCTCTTCTCCACATCATTAAATATCAGAACAGAGTTTAAAGCAGTTCATTAGGAGAAGACACTAAGCTACATCTTATTCTTTATGAATAAACATTGGGGCCCTTGTTTAAAGACATTCTATATATTAGGATATTAATGAATTGTTTCTTATTTCTAGGACAACTTGGCAAATTAACATTTCCTTCTGTCTGAAGAGAAAACTAAAGTCCACAGAGATGAAGTAACTCTATGTTCAATTCTACAGCATAGCTTGGAAACGTCTGGGAATAACGTCCTCAAAATCCCATGACCTGAAAGGCCACAAGTTAGTAAAGATGGCCAAACAGATTGTCAAATGTCAGACTTGCAGGAGACTCAGAAGACAAAGAAAATAGTCAAGCATTTCCCTTGGATAGTTCCTAGTAGACAGAGGCAACTTATTCTTGCTCTCTTGAACTTGAGGTCCATCTTACCTTCTAGATTTCTGCCCACAAGAATCTTCTACCCACTATCCCTCCAAGACACATAGGTAGAAGTTTCACAAAAACACCCCCACCGTAATCAGCCATTCTCTATTGCCATATAAAGAACCAGATGTGCTTAGTTCCTCAGATTTCCTCAGAACTCTAGCTTGTCCACCTGTACCCTACAGTAGAAAAACAGGTTAGTGCTCTGATCTTCTCAACTTCCTTTTTAGATGTCCATTTGCCCAATTTATCCATTGATAAGTTGGATAATACTATTCCCATAATACTATTCTCCCTGTCATATGTGCCTACTTCTGAATTCTAATGGATCCACACAACCAAGACCACAGAGCTGGTAGTACTTATTCAAAATAGCCATTTCTTTTTTTAAAATTTTTTATTTTATTTATTTGTTATTGGATAGAAACAGAGATAAATTGAGAGAGAAGGGGGAGGTAGAGAAGAAGAGAGACAGAGAGACACCTGCAGACCTGCTTCACCACCTGTGAAGCGACTCCTCTGCAGGTGGGGAGCCGGGGGCTTGAACCGGGATCCTGACCAGTCCTTGTGCTTTGTGCCACGTGCACTTAACCTGCAGTGCTACTGCCTGACTCCCTCAAAAGAGCCATTTCAAGGACACTGATGAGCTTGTTAGAGCACCAACGTGCATGCTTGATGCCCCAGAGAGCATGGGTTTCAGCCCTGGCACCAGTGTGTGTCAGGTCTGACCAGCATTCTTTTTTTCTCTTTTTGTCCCTTCACCTTCACTCTGTCTTTCACAGTCAACAAATCTTGAAAAAATTAAGAATAACAGCACTTAAATAATATATACCATGTTACCATACTATGGAAGATAGCAAGATGAATCAGATCTAGTGCCAGTCCTTAAAAACATGATACAGGGTACTGGACAGTGGCACAGCAGGTTAAGTGCACATGGCACAAAGCACAAGGACCGACATAAGGATCCTGGTTCAAGCCCCTGGCTCCCCACCTGCAGGTGGGGTCGCTTCACAGGTGGTGAAGCAGGTCTGCAGGTGTCTTTCGCTCCCCCTTTCTATCTCCCCTCCTCTCTCCATTTCTCTCTGTCCTACCCAACAACAACAATAGCAATAACAACAATAATACTAATACCAAGGATAAACAACAAGGGCAACAAAAGCAGGGGAAAAAATAGCTTCCAGGAGCAGTGGATTTATAGTGCAGGCAGGCACCCAGTCCCAGGAGAAAAAAAAAAACATGATGCAATATACATAGATCATCACAATACAGAAAATGAGGCAGTAACAGTCACACACACACTGTATATGTGGGCTGAACACCATGCATATTCAAATATGGCTGAGGAGACTTGCCACATGGAACCTTTGCAGATGGATGCTCTTTCAACGAATGATTCACCCAAATAAACCGTGGAAGGGGCCAGATGTGGCCACACCCAGTTGAGCACACATGTTACAATGTGAAAGGACCCAGGTTCAAGCCTCCGGCCTCCATCTACAGTGGGGAAGCTTCATGAGAGGTGAAGCAGGTCTGCAGCTCTCTTCCCCCCCCGCCTCCCTCCTCTTCTTTCCTCCTCCCCCATTTCCTCCCTCCCCCCCTCACTTCTCTCTCAATTTCACTGTCTCCCTCCAAAAAATAATATATAAATAAAATGTTTAATAAGAAATAACTTTAAAAAGAGACCTGGCGATGGAAAAAACAAAGAATGAAGTGGTTATGCAACAAAATAAGATATAGTTATTTTTAAATGTGCATGGGGGTTTCTTAAGGAGAAGTCACATAGTAGAGTAGTATGTCAGTATTAGAGATGGCATAAACAAATCTTTAAGAGAAGGAAAGCTAATCTGCATGGATGTGCCAGAACAGTAGGGTAGGTGGCTTGTTAATGGAGCCTGAGACTTGAATGAATAAGGCTTGCAGCTCGATCCCTGACACTACCTAGACAGAGCAGCATTCTGGTTCTCTCTTTCACTCCTTCCTCTCCAACTCTCTCTTCCTTCTCTCTCTCTCTCTCTGTAAATCATTTTTAAATAAGAGGAAGTAAATGAAGTTGAGAGTGTCAGTGGAAAGCAAAGAAATGAGGAGGGAACAGGAAGATATGGAGACAAAAAAACCAAAGAGGTGAAGAATAGAACTGAAGTAAAATGGGAAGGAAATGGAGGGGCGGGGAGGGGGGGAGAACAGAGATAAGGAAATGATTCCTTGGAGCAGAAGACTGCAGTATACACTCCCATATTAATTCCAAAACCTTCAGACTATTTTTTTTTTTTAGCCTCCAGGGGGATCGCTGGGGCTCAGTGTGCACTATGAATCCACTGCTCCTGGAGGACATTTTTCCCATTTTCGTTGCCACCGTAATTGTTGCTATTGTTGCTATATAGGACAGTAAGAAATTGAGAGAAGAGGGGAAAGAGAGTAGGGGAGAGAAAGATAGACACCTGCAGACCTGCTTCACCGCTTGTGAAGCAACTTCTTTGCAGGTGGGGAGCCAGGGGCTCGAACCGGGATCCTTGTGCTTCATGCCATGTGCACTTAAACTGCTGAGCTACCACCCAGCCCCCCAGACTAATTTTTCCTTTTTTAAAATATTTTATTTATTTACTTATTAGAAATATAGGAGGACACACACACACACACACACACAGAGAGGAGAGAACCAGACATCACTCTGGTACATATGCTTCCGGGGATCGAACTCAGTACTTCACGCTTGACAGAGTCCAGTGCTTTATCCACTGCACTACACCTCACAGACCACACTGCAGACTAATTTTTCAATCTAAGTATATTTCATGAGGGAAATCTCATGCATGAACACTCAAGAGGTTTGCATTGAGGTACTGATGGAGAAAACAGACTTTTCACATTAGAACACGTAAGCTTAGCGATTTGGTGAAGCCTACAAAGCAAGTTACACAGACTTGGCAATCATCAAAGGGAAGATTTCAGAACATCACAGACATGGTTTGCAGTTTGAGTCAAGTTAATTCAGGGCACAGGGTCCCTAGTGATATCTGGTTTGCAGGAACTAAAACTATATACAATGAAAAGTTGAGGTGTGGCAGGCCATTTGACTATTCCAATAACTTTATGAGAGACATACTAGTATTATCCTCATTTTATCATGAAAAAAAAAACAGAACTTTATTTGAATTGCTTTATGAGCTCACACAGCATGTAAGGGTCAAAGATGCTATTTAAACCTAGATCTTTCTGGTTCCTGAATCTTAATCATCGCTTCTCAGTGAGTTGGAAACAATTAGTTGTATTTACCAGTCTCCTTTATTCTCTTTGACTCTGTATTATGTCAAAATCAGATTATTCTGGAACTCGCATGAAATGTGAAATCTGCTATCAATTTTTCTGGGCTAATTCATATTATTGTTGCCTAAAATGAGACAGAGCTACAATCTCACTGTTTCTTTTCATTAAGTACTTGTTAAGAGACTGTTCAGCCATCACAATAAAGCTAACATGATCTCACCCATTCTTATTAAGACAAGTGTTTCAAATTAAAAATTAACATCTTTGACGTGTTAGAATGGTACATATTAACTCAAAGTCAGATTTCTAAATGGAAAAAATATGATATTAGTATGAGCTAATGGGCAAGAAGAAAGAACACCTTCTCCCATTCCTATCTTTGACCACAGAAGAGAATATTTCCTGTACTTTTGTTAAAAAATCAAAAAGCAGGGTTAAAAGGCCAAGTGAAAATAAGTTTAGTCATATATCATAGGTAGATATTTTAACGACTAGCTTGATAAGAGATTCTTATAAATCAGAAAGGAAATTCCCAGTCATGGTTTCTATTACTGTGTCTCTTATGACTGAAGACTCATTACTATTGAAGTCCCTTTTGCCTTATTGTTGTATAATGTCAATTATTTGGTGTAAAGACTAAGGGATAGACTTTCACATTTAAAGAAAGCACACCCAGTAAAAAATTTAAATAGAAAAATACTGCACTATGAGACCAGAGTTCCCCAGATACTGGAGGGGAACTTTACATTAAAACTCAACAACATAGATTAAAAACAGAAACATGCACTCACTTAGTTTTTGGCAAACATAAACTACACAACTTAGTTTATGCATCTAAATCTATGCCTTTTTCTCAAGTAGTTTTGTCTACTGACTGTAGTTGGAACTGTTTAATTTAGATCCACTAGTCTTCCTAGGTATTTGATAAGTAACACTGTCTACATTTGGGCCACAGTTGACATTTTGGGTCAGGGTGACCATTCAGCAATTGAACATAATACCAGCAAGCATAAAGTCTCAGGTTTAATCTCTGGTATGACATATAGCAGATATAAGTGCATATCTGGTGTGCCTCTCTCTCTCTCTGATAGATAATCACTTTTTTAAAATCACCTAAATTTACAATTACTCATAGCTTCAAATCTGTGAAACTAAATTTTGAATATCTAGTTAGAAGAAAATTCTTTCCTTTTAGTTTTTGTTAGAATCTTGGCCAGGACTCAGCAAACCCTTTTCTGTAAAGGGCCAGATAGTCAATGTTTAAAGCCAATTATTTCTCAACTTTATCAGTGCTGATATTTTGTATAAGATGACTGTTCACCGAAGGAGAGTTAATGATTGCTCATAGTGGGACATTCCTAGTTTACAAATCATTTTCTGGGGTTTTACCACTTTGAAATGACTAAAAAATATTTTTTAAATTTATTTACTTATTTTAAGGAGAGAGATGCAAAAGGATGATAGAAAGATAAATAGATAAGATAGATATATTAGATAGATAGATAGATAGATAGATGATAGATAGATAGATAGATAGATAGATAGATAGATAGATAGATAGATAAAGATTAGGTAAGACAGAGTCCAAAGCGCCACTCACAGCTGATGGTCATGCTGGGGATTAAATATGGGACCCCAGAGTCTCTTGCATGAATGTTTTTTGTTTGTTTTTTTTGCATGACCACTATGCAAATCCCTGAGATAACTTGTTTTTGTTTTTTTTTCCAAATGGAGAGGAAAAAAAAAACAAAACCAAAACTTCCAACAATTTGATGGGAGTTGGCCTCCAAGTGGGGTCACATGCAATGTTCATCTACTTTTTTTTTTGTCACAGTATTTTGAGGAGGGGGGCAGCACTAGTAATTACTAGCATTGATAGAAAGAATGCCCCTAATAATTCTAGGTTTCTTTTTAAAATTTTTAATTAATTAATTTATTTGTCACCATGGTTGTAGCTGAAGCTTGATGCCAGCAGGACAAATTCCTACCATTCCTGGCAGCCATATTTCCCTTTATTCTTTTTCTTTTTATTTCACTTGATAGGAGAGAGAGAAATTAAGAGGAGTAGAAGATAAAAAGAGACCTGCAGCACTGCTTCACTGCCTATACAGCTTTCTTCTTTTAGGTGGGACCAAGGGCTTGAACCCAGATCCACTAATCCAGGTTTGACACCAAAATACCTCCAAATTTGACTAAACATCCTGAGAGCTATAAGCAAATTCAGTCTTGGTTAGCAAACCATTGATGATGATGATGATGATGATGATGATGATGATGATGATGATTATGTACTGGAGACAGCCAGAAATCAAGAGAGAAGGGGATGATAGAAAGAGAGAGACACAGAGACACCTGCAGCCCTGCTTCACCACTTGCAAAGCTTTCCCCCTGCAGGTGGGGAATGGGAGCTCAAACCCAGGTCCTTGCGCACTATAATGTGCGCTCAACCAGGTGTGCTACCACCTGGCTCCACAAACCTTTGTTTAAAAATCTCAGCTCATATTTTCTCTGTTGGGACTATGAAAACAATCATGGAATATATGTAAATAAATGACATAGATGTGATCCAGTAAAGATCTATTTTATACACACCACACTTTTTGAGTCAATTTTTATGTATCATAAACTACTTTTTTTCTCAACTCTTTAGAAAATGTTAATTATTCTAAATTCATGATGTGAACAACAACAACAACAACAAAAAGCAACCAGTCATAGTTGCTAATCTGTGATCTGGAGGATAAAATAATTCAAGGAAAATATGAAAAATCTCTACCTTAAGGAGTTCCTGATCTATAAAGGAAAATGTTTATCTTTTCCCTTGATAAATGCTGTCAAGACAGTAGATAAAGAGAAGTATGGTGGCAGTAAAAATGAATGATATCTACAGTGAAAAACTTTACACAAAGACAGTAAACTGAATAATCAGAAATTGACCAGGGAATCAAAGTGAGAGGTGTTGATTTATATATATACATACACATACATTTCCTTATATACGTGCATGGGGATATATGTGTTTTTAAAATTTATTTTCCTTTTTTATATTAGTGATTTAATAATGATCAATAAGATTTTGGGATAAGAAGGGTACAATCCCATATAATTCCCGCCAACAGATTTCTATCCCATCCCCTCCAATGGAAGCTTCCCTATTCTTTATCCCTCTGGGAATATGGACCAAAGATCTTTATGGGGTGCAGAAGGTAGAAGGTCTGGCTTCTGTAATTACTTCTCTGCTGGACATGGGAGATGACAGGTCGATCCATACTCCCAGACTGTTTCTATCTTTCCTTAGTGGGGTAGCAGCTCTGGGTAGGTGAGGTTCCAGGACTCACTGTTGAGGTTGTCTGCCCAGGCAAGTCAGGCTGGTATCATGATACTATCTGCAACTTGGTGGCTGAAAAGCATTAAGAGAGCAGCACAATCCAGGAAAAAAGTCTTCTTTCTTAAGCGACTTTTAAAAATATTTTCTTTATTGACTAGAGACAGTGAGAAATCTATAGGGAAAAGGAAGATGGGGGAAAGAAAGACACAACACACTGCTTCACCTCTCATGAAGCTTCCCCCCACAGGTGTGGACCAGGGACTTGAACCTGGGCCCTTGGGCATTGTAGCATGTGAGCTCTACCAGCTGCACCACCACCTGGCCCCTTAACAACCTTCTTTCAATGCACCTTTCTCCACATTTTCAGTTACTTGGTTTGACTTTTTTTGTATTAATATGTTGGGTAGTATGCCAACCCCCCCTGGCTTCTGCTTAACCATATGCCTATATAGGGATTTATTGATCCCATTCAAAGCTTTGGTCTATTTACATAAATCACTTTTACATTTACATAAAGCACTCCCTCCAGGGCATTGGTGGTTCAGTGATAGGATTCTCGCCTGCTCCACCCCCTCCTTGTCACACTCTGATTTTCACCAGTCACTTTTCTCTCCACCCTCTCTATATCACATCCTGTTTCCACCCTACTTGGAGAGTATAAAAATAGCTGCTCTTCTGATTAAAGACACTTGGAAATTGCTTTCCCGCTCCGAGAGTTCCAGAGTGTATCTCCTGCGAAGTTGGTGCGGCATGAGTTCCTGATCCGTCTCCCACACAGCAGCCTAGATCAGCTCCAGTTGAGTTCTCTCCAACCCAGAGAGCACTAGCTCGGGAAGAAGTACCCTCAGGCTATCCCGGCATTAATATATTTATAAAATAAAAATTATCAACAAGACCACAGGATAAGAGGGATACAATGTCACACAATTCCCACCACCAGAGTTCTATATCCCATCCCCTCCCCTGATAGCTTTCCTATTCTATATCCCTCAGGGAGCATGGATCCAGGGGTCATTATGGGCTGCAGAAGGTGGAAGGTCTGGCTTCTGTAACTGCTTCTCAGCTGCATATGGGCATTGACAGGTCCATCCATACTCCCAGCCTGTGTCTCTCCTTCCCTAGTGGGGTGGGGCTCTGGAGAGTTGGGGTCAAGGGTACATCGGTGGGGTCCACTGTCCGGGGAATTCAGGTTGGCATCATGGTAGCATCTGCAACTTGGTGTTAGAGTGCTGGAGCTGAAGGATTGACATTCCACGTCTGGTGTCTGTGGACACAATCCAAATTAAAATGCTTTGAGGTGGTACTGGTTGCATTGATTTTGCTGAGCTCAGCCAATGCAGTGTCAGATAGTATGGATTGAATGAAGCATGCAAGAAGATAAGCTGTGCCCGGAGTTTCCAGGACTGGGATAAATATGGGTTTTATAGAGAATGGGTAGGGTTCCTGCTGTCTTGAAGTTTAAGATGGCAATAGGTATTTATTATAGTAACCAAGTTATTAGGGAGGTTTTAGTTTTATCTTGACTGCAGGGCAGGTATTTCACAGTCTTCCAAGTATTGTTACTCTGCTGAGGGCATCACATCAAAAGGCATCAAACACGGAAGCTTTAAAGGCCAGTTCATTCAGCAGTTCACGAAACTCAAAAAGTAAGGCACAGTTTCATCTGAACAACAAATGTTTTTAAGTGCTTTCACCCAAGCCCTGTGATGACTTCAAGGAACAAGTTCTACCCATGGTGATGAAGTAACCCAAAGACAAGAGTCCACTCAATTTTAGAGCAGGGGTCTTTTACTTTTGGCTTCCTTGAATTTAATCTTGCTTATCAAGTTGCTGCCATCTGCAAAGCTGTGGTTTCTGTAGCAATGTTCTGATAGAGAAAACCCAAAATCCTAAGTCTATTTTCCATGTAACTTTAATCCTGAGCTTTGGCCACAAGCATTCATAGTGACGGATACCAAACAAGCTACATGGTTGGTTTTCATTTGTTTTTGAGAAAAGTATCCATGTCACATGTGGGAATCTGCCTCAACCCCCAAAGTGGGGAAAATTAAGGGTCAAGCTACATTGTGGGCCAACCAATTCCTTGGGCATCTGCTCCCAGAGCTATTTATCTGATTTTTTTTTTTTTTTTTTTACTAAATAGCAGTCTTACATTGTAACTACAGGAGATGAAATACATCAGACTCATCCAGGGGGTGACTGATCTTGATGAATGCAAATTAAAAAGCAAAGCAAAACAAAAAAAAAAACCCTAAAATGTACAAATATGGTTGCCTAGATGTAAAAAAATGGAGACAGATACACATATTTTTTTGGTGTTATACGTATCTCTAGTAAAGGTTTATGTATTTCTGTTATAGTTTTATATATATATGTATATATATACACACATATATATTTCTCTTTTGCCATCTCATTATGTTTTTGAAGGAAACAAATTTTGCTCATATTTGTGTGTGTGTGTGTGTGTGTGTGTGTGTGTGTATATATATATATATTACAGCATTTTACTATAAGAAGTGTTTGCTGTATATTTGAACAATCTGGACTACTTGAAAACCTAGTAGCATTACTAAAATGTATACAATGGGAATGGTGGGAATTGTGTGGAATTGTCCCCCTCTTATCCTATAGTCTTGTCAATACTTCCATTTTATAAATAAAAATTTAAAATATATATACACACACACAGTGGGTGGCAAAGTGATATTTCAGAAACAATTACAGAATCCCAGTCTTATTTTAGAGGCATTAACAAATTTGCAGAGAAGTCCTGCCCTGCAAAATATCTATTCACAGTTCATTTTTAAAAAATATTATTATCGGGAATCGGGTGGTAGCACAGTGAGTTAATTGCACATGTCACAAAGTGCAAAGGCTGGCATAAGGATCCTGGTTCAAGACCCCAGCTCCCCACCTGCAAGGGAGTCGCTTCACAAGTGGTGAAGCAGGTCTGCAGGTGTCTATCTTTCTCTCCCCTTCTCTGTCTTCCCCTCCTCTCTCCATTTCTCTCTGTCCTACCCAACAACAACATCATCAATAACAACAACAATAATCACTACAACAATAAAACAACAAGGGCAACAAACGGGAATAAATACATAAATATAAAAAAAGCTTTAAAAAATATTATCAAGTTTCTCATAAAAAATCAAGCCATTGAAGAAAAACAAAAGAGGTAACAGTTCAAAGGATTTTAATTCCCCTGTCAATATAGCATACAGAAATTACTAGGTATTCTCCCATGGGCCATCCCTTCCTGCTTGCTAGGTCTCTGCTTTAAAGGAGGTGGTTGTTTTCTTAGTAGATATTAGCAACAAAAACATCAAATCAGAAAAGAGATAGCAACTCCTCTTCAGAAACTCAAATTGAAGATATTCTAAGAAAGATGTCCACAAAATATTTGTTTATAAGTATCAACTGAAGGATTTTTTTTTTTTTTTTTTTTTTTTTTTTTTTTTTTTTTGCTTGGGCTGACTTTTTCCGATACAGAAAGACAGATAAAGATATGAAGAGACAGTTACCACAGCACAGAAGCTTCCTCCAGTCTGGTGGGAGACAAGACTTGAACCTCAGTGCTGTGTTACTAGGAAAGCCGGCACACTATACAAACAAACTTTTTTTTTTTGCCTCCAGGGTTATTTCTGGGGCTCAGTGCCTGCACCACAAATCCACTGCTCCTGGAAGCCACCCTTTCCCTTTTTACTGCCCTTGTTTTTGTTTTTTTTTTAATCATTGTTGTGTTATTACTGTTGTTATTAATGTCCTTGTTGGATAGGTCAGAGAGAAATGGAGAGAGGAGGGGAAGACAGAGAAGGGGAAAGAAAGACCTGCAACCTGCAGACCTGCTTCACCACCTGTGAGGCAACTCCCCTGCAGGTGGGGAGCTGGGGGCTCTAACTAGGATCCTTATGCTGGTCCTTAAGCTTTGCGTCATGTGCACTTAACCCACAGCGCTACCACCTGACCCCCACAGATAAAGTATTTTTGATGGCCCAAGATCTATTTTGTATATTTGATTTGACCAAAGCACCACTCTGTTCTAGTGTGTGGTAACAGGAGTTAACGGGGGTCTTCCGAGCATGCAAGATTCCTGTACAACCACTGTGCTATCTCCTAGGCCCACCTGAACATCTTTTTTTTTTAATTATTATTATTTTAAATTCTGAACGGTGGACTCTCTTGTCAACTGCTATATCTAAAGGTCTTCTTAGGAGCCCAAGTATTTGCACTTTTAACAAGCCTAGTAATAAAAATGAAACTACTTCACAGATTTAAAGTTCTGTTATCTAACTTTATCTTTCATTTAAATTGGGTAATTTTTCTCCTTCCCATATAATTGAGAAAATGTACAATGCTGTTATCCAGTTACAGATTTTTAAAAGATTTATTTATGGGTGGAGGAGATAGCGTAATGGTTATGCAAACAGACTCTCATGCCTGAGGCTCCTAAGTCCCAGGTTCAATCTCCTGCACCACAATAAGCCAGAGCTGAGCAGTGCTCTGGTGTTTCTCTGTGTGTGTCTCTCTCTCTCTGAATCTCTCTCAAAAATAAAATAACATAAAATTTTAAAAAGATTTATTTATTTACTAAAGAAAGAGAAAAAAAAATCAGCACATCTCTCTGGCATATGTGGTACCAGGGACCAAACTGGGGATTTCGAGTTTGTGAGTTCTGCGCTCTATTGCTATACCACTCCAGCGCCGAATTACATTTTCCTTATTTGGGAAGTGAGTCTACAATTCCCATCTTTATTAGGAAATTTTCATATTTTCTGAAATCCTTAACCTTATGAAATATTTGCTCCTCCCCACAACAACAACAACAACAAAAAATCAGGAAAACAAAAGTATTTTCATTATCTTTTCTGATGTAGATCTTAACTAGCAATACAGAAATAGTTGTGATCCAAAGGGCAACACTTGATTGAGAGTAAGGGCAGTAGACACTGACATGCTAAGTCTAAAAATTAAGTTAACCTTTCTAGAAAAAAAGGTCAAGACAGTAGATCAGGATTACTGTTAACCACTGCCTTGTAAAAATGTGTCCATGGTCCAGTCTATAACCTATGGTGAGCCCTTTATGCAAAGAGAAAAAAAAAAAAAAAACCAAAAACAACTGCACTGTATAATTTATACAAATTCTCTTGAATGATGTTCAAAAAAATAGCACACTTAAAAATGCAAAATGAGGTAGCGCTGCGGGTTAAGCGCAAGTGGCACAAAGCACAAGGACTGGCGGAAGGATCCCGGTTCAAACCCCTGGCTTCCCAACTGCAGGGGAGTTGCTTCACAAGTGGTGAAGCAGGTCTATAGGTGTCTATCCTTCTCTCCCCCACTCTGTCTTCCCCTCCTCTCTCCATTTCTCTCTTTCCTATCCAACAACGACATCAACAACAATAATAAAACTACAACAATAAAAAACAAGGACAACAAAAGGGAAAAATAAATATTCAAAAAATCTAAAAAAAAGAAAAGCAAAATGTGTTTTCTGAATGGCAACTTCAAATATGATTCTATGTAATGCAGTTACATTTAACTGGTTATCTGATTGCTTTGTCATTCAAATACTGAACAGTAATGTTTTCAGTTGTCTTCATTGTCAGAATATTAGCTATAGGCTACAACTGCTGGTGAATATGTCAATGGATTAATGCAAGAAATGGTATGAAGGCTGTGAAATGTTCACACAGGATATTACAACGTGTTCTATAATCAGTTCTAGTGTTGGGATGCAATATTAATTTTAATAGCAAATAAAACTCAGGACAAGCTCACTGAAATGAACTGATCCACACGAAGCCCTAGGTACCAATCTGAAGAAGTTTTTAAGCATTTTTTTCATGTGGTCAGCACAAACACAAAGGTAGAAACATTTCTGAGCATCTGGAACACTTGTTACAAAACAAAGATCCATTCTATTGAATAGTGTGATTAATGCTTTGTATATTTTAAGTATTTACTTAGGGTAATAAATATTAAATATTTTATTTTGGTTTTTTTTTATTTTTATCTTTATTTATTTATTTATTGACTAGAGACTGAGAGAAATTGAGAGGGGATGGGAAGACAGAGAGGGAGAGACAGAAAGATACCAGACAGCACTGCTTCACTACTCACAAAGCTTTCCCCCTGCTGGTGGGGACCAGGAGTCTTGAACTCTAGCCCTTGTGCAATGTGACATGTGAACACGACCAGGTGCGCCACCACCTGGCCCCTTAAATATTTTATTTTGTCCTTTTAAATAATGTTGACATCTATTTTTATTAGCTTAGTATCTTTTACTATAAAGTATATGTCAGGCTAAGATCATTAAGATCATTTGTAGATGCTACTGAAATACAAAATCTTGTTCTTATATATGATTAATAATGACGATAAGGTATGTGTTTACTAATGCAATGTGATCATGGAATAATGCAAATCATTAAATATATATGATTTTTAAATCCACGGATGCTCAGTTCTAATTTATGGTAATGCCAGAGACTGAACCTGGGACCTGGGACCAGGGCCAGGAGGTGATGCACCAGGTTAAAGCACATGCATTACAAAGCACAAGAACCCAGGTTCAAAACCCTGGTCACCACTCCCAGGGGGGGAAGCTTCATGAGTGGTGAAACTGTCTCAAACAGGCCTTGTTCTCCCTATCATCCTTTACTCCTAAATGAAGAAAGATTGTCTACACTACCTGTGGACAGATGTCTCACTGGTCTATAGAAGAGAATCATCTAAGGAATGTCACTGCACAAAAACACCCTACCTCCCTGATTTTCTGAAATCTATACTTCTATAATTTTTGCATGTTTTCCACTTTTACTCCAACGTGTTGGAGTTGCTGTGTGCTGTGTAATAAGCTGAAATGTGTTTCTTCCATATCCATATTGAAGGGGGTTAACAATATCTAGCACTTTAGAATGTGACTGTAACTGGATTCTAATTTAAAATAAGGTCTCTTGGGTCACTTACTGCAATGATAACTGGTGTTCCATCGGAGAGAAGACATACACACACACACACACATACACACACACACATATAAAAAGAGGGAGAGGGAGAGGGAGAGGGAGAGGGAGAGGGAGAGGGAGAGGGAGAGGGAGAGGGAGAGGGAGAGGGAGAGGGAGAGGGAGAGGGAGAGGGAGAGATCTTATGTGAATACATTTAAACCTCAGCTGCCAACCAAGCCTCAAAAGAAACCAGTCCTATAGACACATTGATCTGGAACTCCCTGCCTTCTTAGAAGTAAGGAAACAATATCTAGGACAAGCCTAGATAATTCACCAGTCTATAAAAAAAAAACCCTCCTGTTTCCTAGATTTTTCCAGTATATTAAGTGGCAAAATCATGGAACTAACTCCTTACTATGGCATGGATATGAAGAGTTCTTCAACATAATAAAGGCCATATATGACAAAACATCAGTTGGCATTGTATTTAATGGAAAAAGTCTGTTTTTCCCCTAAAAGCTGGTACTAGACAAGGAGTTCACTCTTACCATTTTTTTTTTTCCAATATTGCCCTGGAAGTTCCTGCCAATGCAAACAGACAAGAAGAAGACATAAAAGAAAACATACTGGAAAGGAATTTGCAAATGGCATGACAATATATGTAGAAAGCCCTAAATACAACCCCCAAACTGCTAGAAATCATAAATTCTGTAAAGTAGCAAGATACAAAATCAATACAGGTACAGATAGGGCATTCCTATACATAAATAATGAGTTCCAAGAAAATGAACTGAAGGAAGCACTCCCATTTACTACTGAAGTCCAAGAGAGAAAGTCCCTTGCACTGAATCTAACAAAGGAGGTGAAGGATTTTTTATTTAGCATGAGAACTACTGGACATTATTTTTGTTTTGTTTTGCTTTTTGTTTGTTTGTTTTTTAAAGGGTGGCACAAAGAAATGGAAGAATATCCCTTATTCGTGAATTGGGAGACTAAACAGTATCAAAATAGTCACCTTTCCAAAAAAGCAACCATATAACCTGTACCAAAATACCAATGACATTCTTTAAGGAAATTGAACAAGTTATCTAAAAATTTCTGTGGAACCAAGAAAAAAAAATCACAAATAGCCTCTCATGCCTCACCTTAAACCCTAAAACCAAGTGGAGAGGGAGAGAGGTGGGGCTAGAAAGAGAGAAGAGAGATGAGGTTAGGGGTAGAGGGGCTGTTTGTTGAGGGCACAGAAGTTTGACAATGGGTAAGTGTGAAACTCTTCCCCTGTAATCATATGTTCTTGTAAACTGTAATTAAATTACTAGTAAAGTGTTTTTAAAAACTTGCTAGTAGGAGCCTAGAGGGCTGTCTTTTCTAGAAAATAAGATTTTCTTATTTGTTGTTAGATCCATTTTGCTCACAAGTGTAGCCATTAGATATTCTCTGAAAATATCCAAGTCTATTTATGAGAAGATAAGAGGGGATTTTTTTTTTTTTTTTTGTAAGACAAAGTAAGCAAAGCGATGCCTGCAATTCCCAGGTTGAAGTTTAAGGGTTAATGTACAACTTCCCACATTTATTTTTTCTGATCTGGTAACTGTGCAAATAAAAAGACAGAGGTTCTCCTCCCTAACTTGAAGCCAGATCCAACAAACCCAATATTGGTTTGGATACAAAAAAAAAAAAAAAAAAGAAAAATGGCACTCAATGATTTAACAACTGGGAGAAAGTCTAAGCTCATCAGACAAAGGAAGGACTATAAAAGCTGGATAGGGCAAGAGACTGGTACACTTTAATGATGGCCTTTTTGGTCAAGACCAGGCCACCCATCACCTGAGGCTCTAGTCAGAGAATCCTAGACCTCTAATAGATCCCTCTCTCCACCATCACTGGTCATCTCCATCAGGGACCTTATCATAAACCCTCTTGCGGGCCTCTCCAGGACCTTGCCCTCACTGTGGAGCAGCAATGGTAGAGTTTGCCCTACTTTCCAGTGGGAGGCTGGGTCAATCAACCCTGCCACTTGAGGAAGGCTGGTCGTGATGTAAGTGCAGCCTAGAATGTTCCCAGATGTGACCATGGACTGTGAGCTCAGAATGTCAGGGACTCCTGAGCTAAATATGAATAGATATGGGCCCTAGGTCAGATGGATGGGGTTTATAGTTAATGATATTTATATTTTTTTTCCTCATGTCTGGGAGCTACTCTCTGCCCTAATCCAGTTTTCTAGGCCTATTCTCAACTCTCGACACCATTTCCCAGACAATATTTTTAGCCCACCTCATGTTAGCTATCAGGCTCAGGCAAAAATTACTAAACCCATGGGCCCCTTGGAACATACCTAAAAGAGATGTCCTAACTTCTTCCTACCCCAAAGCCCCTAACTTCACTTGCTCTATTCTTACCTTTAGGTTCCTGATTATTAAACAATGTCTTATTTTATATCTTACCACTTTCAACCATCAAGTTGCAGACACTACTATCGATCCCATCCAGACTTCCCTGAGGCAGAGGACCTCACCAATATGTCGCAAGGTCTAAGGAGACTCCAAAGCCCTACCCCACTAGGGAAAGACAGAAACAGGCTGGGGGTATGGATCATCCTGCCAAGCGTCTATGTCCAGCAGAGAAGCAAGCACAGAAGCAAGACCCTCCACCTTCTGCACCCCATCAAGAATTTTGATCCATACTCCCAGAGGGATAAAAAAATGGGGAAATTTCTAGGGCCAGGCACTGGCATACCTGGTTGAGCAAATATGTTACAATGAGCAAGGACCTGTGTTCAAGGCCCCCAGTCCCCACCTACAGGAGAGAAGCTTCAAGGAATGGTGAAGCAGTGCTATAGGTGTCTCTCTGTCTTTCTCTTTCTCTATATGTCCCTGCCTCTCAATTTCTGGTCGTCTCTATCAAATAAGCCAAGAGAATAAAAAATAAAACTAAATAAAAAAAAAGAACAGGAAAGTTTCTAATGAAAGGGATTGGTCACAAAACTCTGATGGTGGAAACTGTATGGAATTACATCCCTGATATCTTCCAGTCTTTTTAATCATTATTAATTCACTAATAGAAGATTTTTAAAAAGAGGTTCCTGTATTGTGTGTTCCTGAGTGAGATTACAGAGCAGAACTCGTAAGCCGACCTGAAGTGGTCACGAAAAAGGGAGGAGAAAGAAGCTTGTGCTATTTTGAGGCATGTGAATAAGTGACTTTTGAATACTGCAGATCAACTTAACTTATTCTGACTCACATAACTGCATTTTTATTTATTGTTCAATCTTAACTCTCTTCTAAATACAAAAGTCATTATTATAGTCTACTTTGGTTTTTGTTTATCTTGAAGGACTGAGTAAGAATTCCAAGGGCAATGAGTGGGATCCACTGTAAAGGAAGCATTTATCACTTTGCTTTCATGTTTGCAGTGATGCTGATATCTTTTACTGAGGAAGAGAGGGAGGAAGAGAAAGAGGGAGGGAGGGAGGGATGGAGAGAAGGAGGGAAAAACCACTACACCAAAGCTTTATTCAAAGCAGTGAGGGTCAAGCTCAAACCTGGGTCACTATCCAAGGGAGCTATTTTGCCAGTCTCATATCTATACTTTGAAATACTCATCAGCACACAGATCCAAGGATCAGTATTTTTGTACAATGACAGAAATTTCAGTGATGCTGCTAAAACGTTCATTTTTTTAAAACTGTATTATCTTTATTTATTTATTGGATAGAGACAGCCAAAAATTGAGAGGGAAGGGGGAAATAGTGAGGGGGAGCGACAGAGAGACACCTGCAGCCCTGCTTCACCACTTGCAAAGCTTTCCCCTGCAGGTGGGCACTGGGGGCTCAAACCTGGGTCCTTGTGCATTGTAACATGTGCGCTCAACCAGGTAAGCCACCACCCATCCCCTAAAATGTTCATTTTTAGACAGAGAAAACAAACTCTCCTGCGTCTATCTTGATGGATAATCCCCGAGGTTATCTTAACTGGCTCTCCACTCTCCAGGTCCCCAATTTTTAATATTAACATCCACACAGAAACTTTCCTCCACCCCATTTCCTCAAAGCAGGATGTTTCAAAGGGAAGAACAGTCAGGACCATTCAAGGAACACCCACAATCCAACTCTCTCTCCTGAGCATGGGCCTAAATATTGAATCAAGAGAGAGCCCTTGCAATCAGCTAGACTTATGCCCTAAAGACCTAAAAATCCACACCAATCTGGAAGCATATGGATGTCATTTATTTCCTCTCCTTTGCAAAAGAAAGGTTTTTCAAAGAATTGTTTCTTCTCCTCCAGTTCCCACTTTTCTCTGTTTTATCATTTAGAGATTATAGAGAACAAATTTAGCTTGCAAAAGTGTTTATGAATTAGACTGTGCCCATTATTTATACGATTAAATACTCAAGAGAAGAGATACAGTTCAGAGACTGTCACAAGAGAGAATCATGGCTACAATTACAGTTGATTCTCTACAATCATGGCTACAAGCCAGCCCTGGGGGACAGGTTGGGGGTCATGTAAAGCTGATAAATTATAATTCTTAGCATCTCTGTCTGTTTCTTTCCTTACCCCTTCAGGATTTGTTATGTGCTCATAATGCTTCTCGGGGCACCGAACCTCCCATTAGATAAAGAATTTTATTTCCCAACTACACTGTTCAAACTTTCACTTTCTCTGGAAACACCACCCAGGATCTCTTATTAGATTAACGCTTCTTCTAGAATTTAAGTCATAGTGCTATAGAGTCCCTGTCTCTGAGGTGGGTTCTTCATTGTAAAGACGGTGTAACATAACCTTTCAAAATATTACGCTTGTTTCTTAAATTCATATAACTGTGTTAAGGTAGGCAAAGTCTAGTCCTTTAACAGATTACTAACTACATATAGAAATTTGGGACAAAGAAGATGACTGATCACAAAGAATCCTCTAAATCTAGAACTGTTATTGGAATATTCTAATTGGATACCATATTTATTCAACTCTGCCCAACAGTGTGTTGCCCTCTTAGAGAAGTTATCTAGAGCTCAAGGAGTGGAGTTCAGAGAGTGCTAGCCAGACACAGCACTCTTATCACTCTTGCCTCAGGGAATGTGTCAGTGATGAACCAATCAGCATAAGGGTTTATTCAGGAGCCTATGGATAACTCAACTTTGATCTGACAAAGGAGAGGAAAGAATTTGTTTTAATGTTTTTATCTTTATTTATTGGATAGAGACAGCCAGAAATTGAGAGGAAGGGGGAGACTGACAGGAAAAGAGACAGAAAGACACCTGCAGCACTGCTTCACCAATTGCAAAGCCCCCACCACCACCACCACAGGTGGGGACCGAGGGCTCCAACCTGGGTTCTTATGCATTGTAACTTGTGCACTCAATCAGGTGCACCACCACCAGCTGGCCCCAGGGAAAGAAATTTGCTTGGAATATGTGAAACTATTTGGAAGTGATTCTTGTACTCTACTTCAGGGTTTATGAGGAAGAATGTAACGTAAGAAGGGATAACACTCATTTTGAAGACCCTGAATACCTTACAGTGACCGTGACATGAAAAAAAGAAGGGGAAGTGTACTAGATATTTTTTATTAGTGTTCTAAGTAGCTCCCTTAAATCACTTACCCAAACCACCCCAACAGTCCATCTCTTCAATTCCATGATCTATGTAAGCACCTTGGTTATGAACAACTTCAGTTTTTCTAGTTTGAAATTAAAGCAGTTTTCCACTGTTACACATCCCCTAAGAATGCACGTATCTTGGTATCTTTTATAAAATATACCCAGTGCCAAGGTGATTTATAATAAGATGTGTTGATTAAAAATGGATCTGAAAAAAAATAATCTATGGTAAAAATAACTTTGAAAAATCTTTTTCTGAGTCAGATTAAGAGTAATGTCAATGATGGTTTGGCATGCATACAGCTCTCTTTATTTCCCTAGGCTTTAATCTTACAACTGGAATCATCCTGGTAAGACACAAGTTCCCCAAATAGACAATGGAGCCACCTGCTTCCCATCTTCTTTGCCATAATATGGGACTTAGTTTGGTTCAATGGGAACTTGTAGATGTGATAAGTAGATCAAAGAAAGCTATGTCTCTTCCAGGTGAAATACTAAACACAAGAACCAGGGGAGTTATATTCTCTGTTTCGGTAACTGAGTTCTGGCAAGGAAAATAGACCAGAGAGTGGACCAAAAGCTTAGTTACATGAGAAAAAAATAAATAGTTCTGCTAGAACTATTTTTATTTATTGGGGGATTAATGTTATACTGTTGGCAGTAAATACAATAGCTTTTACATGCATAACATTGCTCAATTTTCCACATAACAATATAACCCCCACTAGGTCCTCTGTCATCCTTTTCCAGGATCTGAACCCTCTGCCCCACCCACCCCAGAGTCTTTTACTTTGGTGCAATACATCAACTCCAGTCCAGTTTCTACTTAGTGTTTTCTCTTCTGATCTTTTATTTCAACTTCTGCCAGAGGGTGAGATCATCCCAAATTCATCCTTCTGTTTCTGACTTATTTCATTTAACATGATTTCTTCAAGCTCCATCCAAGATGGGCTGAAAATGGTGAAATCACCATTTTTAATAGCTGAGTAGTATTCCATTGTGTATATATACCACAACTTGCTCAGCCACTCATCTGTTGTTGGACACCTGGGTTGCTTCCAGGTTTTGGCTATTACAAATTGTGCTGCTATGAACATGGGTGTACACAAATCTTTTTGGATGAGTGTGTTGGGTTCCTTAGGATATATCCCCAGCTATGGCCATACCATCCTGAACATGCCCGATCTCGTCTGATCTCGGAAGGGTATATCCCCAGGAGAGGAATTGCAGGGTCATAGGGTAGGTCCACTTCTAGCCTTCTAAGAGTTCTCTAGACTGCTCTCCACAGAGGCTGGACCAATTTACATTCCCACCAGCAGTGCAGGAAGGTTCCTTTGTCCCTACAACCTCTACAGCATTTGTTGCTGCTACTTTTTCTGACAGAAGTTAAGTAATATCTCATTGTTGTCTTTATTTGCATTGCTCTGACAATTAATGATTTGGAGCATTTTTTCATATGTTTCTGGACCTTTCAGATCTCTTCTGTGGTGAATATTCTGTTCATGTCTTCTCCCATTTTGGGGTGGGTTCATTGGTTTTCTTATTGTTGATTTTGGCAAGCTCTTTATATATTTTGATTATTAACCTCTTGTCTGATGTATGGCATGTTTCCATAGAGACTTATTTTGCTGTGCAGAAGCTTTTTAATTTGATGTAGTCGCATTGGTTTATTCTTACCTTAGTCTTCTTTGTAATTGGATTAGTTTCACTGAAGAGGTCTTTAAACTTTATGTGGAAAAGAATTCTGATGCCACTGTATTATTAAACAATGAACTAGCAAGAGTTGAGGAAATTATTATCAGAGTTCATAAAGATAATTCACTTTATCACAGTAATGAAATAATTCATAAAACTATTATTTGATTTATTTGTGGATCAATGCAAAGAGTTTGGATGCAAATAACATACAATGATTACTATTGCCTGCTACTGAATAAGTATAAGGAAAATAAGTCGAAGAAATAATTGACCAATTTGCAAGCTGAGTGCAAGAAAACAGAATTTCCTACCTTGAAAAGTAGAAAAAGATCTATGCTTATTACCTCCAAACATTACAAGTAAAAGTGAAGATTATGGGATTAAAAAGTACATGTCCAGGGGGTCGGGCGGTAGTGCAGTTGGATTAAGCGCACATGGCACAAAGTGCAAAGACCTGCTTAAGGATCCAGGTTCAAGCCCCCAGCTCCCTACCTGTATGTGTGTGGGGGGGTGCTTCACAGGCGGTGAAGCAGGTCTGCAAGTGTCTATCTTTCTCTCCCCCTCTGTCTTCCCCTCCTCTCTCCATTTCTCTCTGTCCTCTCCAATAATGATGACATCAACAACAATAATAATACCAACAACAAAAACAACAAGGGCAACAAAAGGGAAAATAATAAAAAAAATTTTTTTAAGTAAATGTCCAGAACTTTCACGTGATTAATCTCGGATCAAAAGTTACACTGAGAGTGTGGTACCATTCATTTACATAAATTAACTCAATGGCCTCCTGGGAGGTGGGATATGGAAGTCTGGTGGTGGAAACTGTGTGGAATTGTACCCCTCGTATCCCACAACCTTGTCAATTATTATTAAATCACTAACAAAAAATAAAAAAGAAACAAAAAAAGACAGTCACATGACTTGAGTTTACTCACATAAGGAATGTATTTCACATTTTAGAAAAAAAAATATTGACAGAGTAGTGAGAGAATTAACACATTATCCTTTTGAAAAACAGAACACCTCCCTGTGAATGACGGAACTGTAAGATTAAAGCATTTACTATGTGGGAGATAGTGCCACAACATTTATCTTGATACCATCAGAATCTACCGTCATTTTTACATAAGTTTAAAGTCACTGAAGTTCAGGGCTTCTTATTGTCTTCATTTCCCTTTAAATTTTGTTAATTATAGCTTCAAAGATTAATCAAACATAGTTCCACAGAGATAATAATATATGACACTTTAATATATCACATTAAGTAAAATAACCAGATGAGATTAATTTTAATATCTTTTCTAACTCAAAGCCAATATGTAATTAATATATTAATATAATCAATATAATAATGAGATATATTTTCATATAATTCTCAAAAACATCTCAAGACGACTAACCATCTTTCCATTACATAATAGTTGCATGAAGCTGGTGGTTATCACATTAAATAGCACATAGAAAGCTTATCTAAGAAATATAATTCTGTGCTATGAGTCAGTACCTCCAACAATTAAAAAAATTATTATTTTTATTATCTTTTTATTGGATAGAGACAGCCAGAAATCAAGAGGGAAGGGGGTGGTGGTAGAGAAGGGAGGAAGGGAGAGAGACATCTGCAGCACTGCTTCACCTCTCACAAAGCTTTACTCTTGCAGGTGGGGACTGAGGGTTCGAACTGGGCTCCTTTTGCATTGCGACGTGTGTGCTCAACCAGTTGCATCACCACTCGGGCCCCACTATCATCCTCTGTTGACAAAGGTCAAATAAGATGATGGTTAGTTTTTAAATGTTAACTTGAAAGGCATTTGATGATGAAGTTAATACATAAATGAGTGAGCTTTTGGTAAAATTTATCTTCTACAATGTAGGAATGGGATTCATTCAGTCAGTCCAGTGTCTGATTATAATGAAACTATAAAAAGGCCTGAAATTCAGTGGCCTTAAACTCATTTAAAAATAACAGTCAGGGCTGGTGTGGTGCACCTGGTTGAGCAAATGCGCAAGGAGCCAGGTTCAAGTCCCTGGTCCCCACCTAAAGGGGGGAAGCTTCACGAGTGGTGAATCAGTACTGCAGGTGTCTCTGTCTCTGTCTCTCTCCCTCTCTATAACTACCTTTCCTCTCAATTTCTGGCTGTGTCTATCCAATAAATAAATGAAGACTGAAAAACTTTAAGAAAAAAATCTCTTAAAAAATGATAGTAGTTTCTGATATTATGATAAACACCACTTAAGGATGAAGTTAATACTTAAATGAGTGAGTTTTAGATTAAATTTATCTCCTACAATGAGAGAGTAGGCTTCATTCAATTAGTACAGTGTCTTGACTATCATAAAATATCACTGAACAAAACAAAATTTTCTACTGGGCTGCTTTCAAACTTTGCCTACAATCTTGGCATTCTTGGGCCTTTGGGTTGTCACCAAAAAAGAAAAACAAAACAAAACAAAAAAAAAACGGAGACCTCAAATCTCAACTGCTATATTCTTGCTGATTATTAAAAAATTTGTTCTAATTTAAATCTTAATGCTTTTTCAGCCATCACAGTCCAGATGTTACCATGACGCCAACCAGACTTCCCTGGACAATCTCACCAGTGTGTCCTGGAGCCTCGATCCCCCAGTTCCCTGCCCCACTAGGGAAAGACAGAAACAGGCTGGGAGTATGGATTGGCCTGTCAATGCCCATGTTCAGTGGGGAAGCAATTGCAGAAGCCAGACCTTCCACCTTCTGCACCCCATGATGATCCTGGGTCCATGCTCCCAGAGGGATAAAGAATAGGAAAGCTATCAAGGGAGGAGATGGGATACGGAGTTCTGGTGGTGGCAACTTTGTGGAGTTGTACCCCTCTTGTCCTATGATATTTTCAATATTTCCATTTTATTTTTTTAATATTTTGTTTATTTATTAATGAGAGGGATAGGAGAGAAAGAACCAGACATCACTCTGGTACATGTGCTGCCGGGGATTGAACTCAGGACCTCATGCCTGAGAGACCAACGTTCCATCCACTGTGCCACCTCTAGGACCACAATATTTCCATTCTACAAATAAACTAATAAGTCTTGGACTTGCCAACCTCCATAATATTTATAATAAATCAATCAATCATTTTACTCCATATTTCTGTGTAATGTGTAAGTACTGCGTTAAATAAAATCAAATTTGGATTTTTTTTTCAGTTGCGTACTCTACATTTCCATGTCTTGTGACTGAAACATTGGCAATAGCACTTGTCAGGCTGAATCGTGTCCCTGTTCTCTGCATCACAGTCACAGTGTATTGACCTTAAACTAGAGCCCCAGCAAGTTCTCTAACGTTTACTTCTGTCACTTCTCAACAATTCCCTGAACAGTTCCATCCTGCTTCCTATACCAAGGAAGCTTTCTACCTGATACATTAAACCTGTGTAGTGGGATGACATGTTATATTTAATGCACTCCTTAATTCAAAGGAAAATCCAAGCTAGTAATTGTAAATGCTAAGTTGTTCTAACAAAAGGAGTCTAAAATAGACAACCATCTAAAGAGAGAAAAATAGATTTCTATTTTAGAAAACAGTCCAAAGATAAACGCTTTTTTATTATTGGGGTGGGGGTAAATATTATCAAAAGGAGATTGGTTCTTCCATTAAGGAGAAGGCTGTGTGATTTTAAGCAAATGAGCTGCTTTGGAGTGCAGTCGAATCCTATACAGGAAAGTCAGTCTCTGTAAAGGGTATTCAGTGGTCTATTGATATTCCAAACCCTATCAACAGTTTGAAAAATGAGAGTTTTTCTACAAGTGCTCTGTCAAACAGAACATAATATATCCTCATGCAAGGATTTATTTTTGCCTCCAGAGTTATCGCTGGGGCTCAGTGCCCACACAACGAATCCACTGCTCCTGGTGGCCAGCTTTTTTTTTTTTCCACTTTGTTGGATTGACAGAGAGAAATTGAGAGAGTAGGAGAAAACAGAAAGGCAGAGAGAAAGACACACAACTGCAGACCTACCTGCTTGTGAAGCGACCCCCTGTAGGTAGGGAGTCAGGGGCTTGAACCAAGATCCTTGTGCTGGTCCTTGTGTTTAACCCAATGAGCCATTACCCCACCCCCTCAAGGAATTACTATTAACTAGAACTATTTTGACTGAAAATTTTAGAAGTTCAACTTATTTAGACATGAAGAAATTTGTTGGATCCCCCAAAATAAAAACTTTAGAAATAAATAAGAACAGAATTGCATTCATTCCATTTCATTTTTATTATTCCCTCCTGAGTTCATTCTAAATCCCAGGTTGGTGGTTATAGGACAGAAAACAAAAATTATTGTTACTATTCTCTTAGTTACTCCAGAGTGGGTAAGCTTAATTTTTCCAATAAAAACTCTAGAACTGAAGTCTCACAGGAATTGAATTGGATAAAATCCTATATTCATCCCTAAATAATATTCCAGAGTAGAGTGTAACACTGACTTGATAATATTTCTATTTTGAAAATAAAAGTAGTAGTCTGGGAGATAGCACAGTGGATAAAGCACTGGGCTCTCAAGCATGAGGTCCCTAGTTCGATTGCTAAACAGTGCATGTGCCAGAGCGATGTCTGCTTCTTTCTTAATAAATAAAATAGTAAGAAAATAGAGTAAAATCAGTTATAGCAAAACACATGCAAATCCTTGGGCTAAGTTCTTTGCCAGTTGGTGGGAGTGGGAGGGATACATTTTTACTAAAAAAAAGGTGGTATAGGTTTTTCCTTTTGTTTTTTGTTTGTTTGTTTGTTTGTTTTTTAGACTTTTAAAAAATCATGATTAGGGGGCCAGGTGGTGGCGCAGTGGGTTAAGCACACATGGCACAAAGCACAAGGACCAGCGTGCCATAAGGATTCTGGTTTGAGCCCCCGGCTCCCCACCTGTAGGGGAGTCACTTCACAGGCGGAGAAGCAGGTCTGCAGGTGTCTGTCTGTCTCTCCCCCTCTCTGTCTTCTCCTTCTCTCTCCATTTCTCTCTGTCCTATCCAACAAGAAGGACAGCAATAATAACAATAATAACTACAACCATAAAAAATAAGGGCAACAAAAGGGAATCAGTAAATATTAAAGAAAATTTTAAATCATGATTAATTATGAGTTACAATATTATAAGATTACAATGTATAGTACCACACCGCACTTTTGTGTCCTCACCTTGCCACCTCCCAGAGATTCCAAGTAACTACCATAGTATTCATAAAGTCTTAAATCTTAAAAAGAGGTGGTTACTTTCTTTTGGAGGGGGGGATGTTTGTTTGTTTGTTTGTTTGTTTGTTTTTGACAAGCGCATGTCTATCAGTTCTGTCGATCACACACATGAGTGAAAGCATCCAGTGGTCTTTGTCTACTTACTTAATTAAACATCATCACCTCCAGTTCCATCCATTTGGCCCTAACGACACAGTTTGTTTTTTTATTACAAAGCAGTATCTATTTATTCCATAACTTCTTTTTTAATATGTTTATTTCCTTATTTATCATTTAGTATTAGATAGAGACAGAGAGAAATTGAGAGGGGAAGAGAGAGATAGAGGGAGAGAGAGAGGGAGAGAGAGACACCTGCAGACCCGTTTTCACCACTAGTGAAGCTTTCCCCCTGTAGGTTGGGACCAGGAGCTTGAACCTGGGTCCTCAGGCACTGTACTGTGTGCGCTTAATCAGTGCCACTGCCTAGCCCCTCCCATAAATTCTTTAGTCAGCCATCTATCAGTGAGTATTTTGGTCCTTCCACACTTTGACTAGTGTGAATAATGTAGCTAGGTGGTATGGGTGTTAAGCAGGTAACTTTGTTTAAATTAAGTCTTTATCTAAACTCTTTGTACATCTAAAACAAATGTCATAAAATATTTTTTAAAAAATAAAGACTGAGGATATAGCACCATAGTTATGCAAAAGATTTTCATGCCTGAGGCTCCAAAGTCCCAGATTCAATCACCAGAACTACTATAATCCAGAGTTCAGCAGTGTTCTGGTCTGTGCCTGTGTGTGTGTGTGTGTGTGTGTGTGTGTGTGTGTGTCTGTCTGTCTGTCTGTCTGTCTCCCATTAAAATAAAATAAATAGGAAGTCAGGAGGTAGCACAGCAGATTAAGCGCACATGGTGCGAAGTGCAAGGACCGGCAGTGTAAGGATCACAGTTCAAGCCCCCGGATCCTCACCTGCAGGGAGTCGCTTCACAGGCAGTGAAGCTGGTCTGCAGGTGTCTGTCTCTCCCCCTCTGTCTTCCCCTTCTCTCTCCATTTCTCTCTGTCCTATTCAACGATGACTAAAACAATAAAACAACAATGGCAACAAAAGAGAATAAAAAATGAATAAATATTTATAAATAGATAAATAAAACACTTTAATATATATTAAATTATATATATAATTTACATCTGACTGGAATCTTGTAGTTCAACATGCTAGTTTTTTATCTGAACATCAAACTGAGTAATCTTATTCAATTAAAACTTCTCAGTACAAAATGTAGAAAACAACATACAAATAAGCGCATGACAGACATGCAGCAATAAAGTCGATCATGGAATCTGTACTTATCTGGTTATTTAGTAGTAATCTACTGCATTTCCAAAGCACTCTCAAAACAGTCAGTCTAAACACAACAGATAAATATATTTCCCCCTAATTCTGAAGACTGGCAGTTTGGTCAGGGCTCAGGTGAGAATTTATTATCTCAGGTACAGATAGGATTGACTCATGCATCTGCAGTCAGCTCTGAACTGGCACAAGTAAGTCTCAGCAGATGCAAACATTTTCTGGCTTGTCTCACAAGACCTCACTCAGATGTTTGGATTCTGTGTGGAGAGATAAGAAGCAACTAGACTCTTATCTCCATCACAACAGATCGAACATAGATTTTTTTTTTCCCCCTCTTAAGGTGACTGTGTTTAAAGAGCACAAAACAAGAAAAGCAAACACTTTGAAGCCTCGGCATCATGACTTGTTAATTTCTCATTGGCTCATGGAAATGACTGAAGGAAGAGAAACAGACTCTTATAAAGAGACGGAAAATAATATGTCCTTTTTATATTATGTACCACAGTCCAACCTATGGCCATAGGTATTTTCCTCCTATTGGCCAAATAACACCTTCCCAAAAACTCCTCCATGCATATATGCTTTTATTAACAAAATTTGGCATTTAATTTAAATGTAGCATTTTGTTACTTCTATCTAGTCTGAGATGCATGTGAGTCCTAAAAAAGTCATCTGTGATTGAGTCAGTGACATGTAGACTAGGTAAGTTTCTTGCCCTTCAGGTGGCTATAATAACTGAATTATAACTCCAATTCCTGGTGTATTGCACCAAAGTCAAAGACTCTGGTGTATGTGTGGGGGGGAGAGTACAGGTCCAAAAGGATGACAGAGGACCTAGTGGGGGTTGTATTGTTATGTGGAAAACCGAGAAATGTGCATTTACAAACTATTGTATTTACCATCAAATGTAAAGCATTAATCCCCAATAAAGAAATTGAAAATAATAACTCCAATTCCATACGAGCAGGAATGAACAGCACTGCTCCTTAGTGATTGAGAAATTCAATCAGAGAAATGATGTCAAGTCACATTACTTTGAAGATGTAAAGAGCTAGGGTTTTGTGCCACACCAGAAATTCATAAAAACTTCTTTTCCCCATGGTTCTCAGCTCCTCCCTCTGAGTCATTTTTTTTTTTCAATACACATTTTTCTCCAAGGGAGAGAGAGAGAGAGAAGAGAAACTAGTGTTGCTTTGCCATTTGTGAAGCTTCCTTCCCCCTGACACAAGGGCTTGAACCCAGATTCTCTCCTATGGTAAAGTGATACTCTAAGGATGAACTATCTCTTGACCCCAACAAATGTATGATTACCTTACATCTCTGGAGGTCAGAAATCTAAAATTTTGCTGAGCAAAACTCAGGTGTCAGCACGGTCTCATTACTTTTTAAATTATTATTATTATTATTTTCCCTTTTGTTATCCTTGTTTTATTGTTGTTGTAGTTATTATTGTTGATGATGATGATGTTGTTGTTGTTGGATAGGACAGAGAGAATGGAGATAGAAAGGGGAGACAGAGAGGGGGAGAGAAAGACAGACACCTGCAGACCTGCTTCACTGTTTGTGAAGTAACTCCCCTGCAAGTGGGGAGCCAGGGACTTGAACTGTGATCCTTACGCTGCCGGTCCTTGCGCTCTGACCACCTGTGCTTAATCTGCTGCATTACCGCCTGACTCCAGGTCTTATTACTTTTGGAGGCCATTTCCTAGAGACTACCCACGTTCCAGGGCTTGTGTCTCTCCCTGCTAACAACCCCACCATTCTAACACTCACTTCTGTTATCACAACTCCTCTCATACTTTTTCTTTGAAGTAGTTTGCCTAACCTGCTTCCTACTTCCAAAAAGTTGGGGTCAAAACTATTTTCCATTCTTAGTTAACCCTAGAACGTTTAGTACGAGATGTGGTGACAGTTGCTATTTTCTTTAGGACTCTACGACTTCTCCTGTGTATGTCCAAAGACAACATGCACATTTGCTAAGGTTGCATTCAGCTAAGGCAAATCACGTGGCCAAACCCAGATTCACAGAGTGGAAAAACAACTTCCACTCCTTGGTGAAGGAAGGAACTGCATGTTTTTATAATCTTGTTGATTCTACCACAATGTCTGAGGTTGGAATATTTATTTACCATGAATAAAAATGTTATTTTGTGATTTTAAACTCCTGATTCTTTATAGACACTGAATTCTATTCCCCACACACAAATTTATCGGCAATTAGTATTTGGCATTAAATTAATTCAGGCAAATGGGGAGGTAGCAGAGAAGAGACCATAAAGGGGGTGAGGGGCAGGGCGTAAGACTCATAAAAAAAAAAGGAAAAGGAGTTTTCTCAAACCCCATTCCTGGAACATATTCTCTAAACACCCTTGGAATAAGATCACAAAGCTCAGAATCCTAAACTGAGTATTAATAAAAATCTCAAAGTTGGGGTCTAAATTGAAGATTTGATATTCAGTTGCAAATGAAACCAGGGATATCCTTGCAGACCTTCTCACTATTATGAGAGATGACAGTTTCTCTTTGGGTAAAAATGGGATAATCTGTCAGTAAACCTGTTCCCTGCAGTGTTAGTATTATGATACATTTAATTTGGAATACTGAAATTCACAGCCATGAAGTAGTTAGAGAAGACGGCACACATTTTTTGCAAGCCAATAAATGTTTTCAAGGCTATCTTTAAGGGTCAGTATGCCTGCATAGTTTCTATAGAAACCATATCTCAATAACTCAATATCTCAAATAAAATCACCTTGACGCATACTAAAAATATCCAAAGCTTCTCTATAAAGATCTGAGACTTGGAACAATAATTCAATGAAATAAAAATATAAAATGCCTCATCTTACCTCACTGCTAGTAAATCATATGGAAAATGAGAATTTAACAAAAAAAACTTGGAAAACATCATAATTATCAGTCTTTTCAACTCCCTCAATCTCTACTGTTTCTGTCTTCAGGCACAGGGTAGGAGAAGAGAGGTAGCTAGTAGGAATAGAGTACTTGCATGCAAATCTTTACTCTAGGGAAGAAACAAATTTCCTGGGGGCCAGGTAGTGGTGCACCTAATTAAGCACAGAGTACTAAACACAAGGATCCAGGTTCAAGCCTCCCTCCCCCCCCCCCCCGTCCCCACCAACCCGTGTGCCTTCACAAATAGTGAAGCAGGTCTACGGATGTCTCTCTCTCTCTCTCTTTCCTCCTTCCATCTCAATTTCTCTCTTTCCTATCCAATAAAATGAACAGAAGAAAAAGAAAAAAAGAACAAAAAAAAGTGGGGGGGAGGACTGGCTGCCTGGAGTCATGGATTTATAGTGCCGACACCAAGCCCTAGAGGCAAAAAAAAAAAAAAAAAAAAGCAAATTTCCCAACAGTTTAAATACACAGTAAGACATCAACATGTCAACTATTTTTCCAAAGCTTCTGCAATTCAAAAAACAGGAATTTAGTGCCAACTTACTCACTGATAGGCTCTTTTCCTGGTGCTGGGAAATGATGTCATCAAATTCTTATTATAAACAATAAAATGATAAAAAAAATATATTGCTACAAATAAGCACCTAGACTACATGTGTAGAAGCTTCATTCGTAAGTGCCAAAATCTGAAGCAACCTTTGAGTGACATAGGGATAACCAGAACTGCGGCATCTTCAGTGGACTAGCCAGCGTTAATCCTATGAATCTTCAGGATCCTATGAGCTAGAGCCACTTTTCCTTTGATGAAAAGGGGCAACAGAAAGACCAGAGGCTCAAAGTGTCCAGTGCATCACAATGGGTAAATAACCAGAACCGAGGTTCAAACCTAGGTGTGTATGACTTCCACTTCTGAACACTTGGTCCCACTCCATATGGGTTCACGACATCAAGGGCTCCTGAGAAATGCAATCACCGTATCTGCGTGCTTGAAAGAGTGTTAGAAACTATCATACTTATTTCCCA